>NC_135783.1:314756821-314799321 GCF_051106095.1 Pogona vitticeps | reverse complement strand
TGTTTTTTTAATTGCACAGTGACCCACCTAACATGCTAAACTTGTGAGGAAAGCAGGACAAACAAAATTAATAAATCAATCAAGAATGAATATTACTTACTGAAACATCATAATGGCCAGAATCCTACGGAATATTTACATAAACATAAAAAGAACCATTGAAGTTGTTGTGTCTAATTGATACAGTGCTATTTACATGAAGATGGGTGCCTGATTGCTCATCCAGTTGTGCATCTGGGACATGCCTGGCTATTAGCTACAATTAAATGGCAGCAATTTCTGCAATTCCTCTTGCATACACATAAATATCTGATAAAATTTTGACCAGCGGTACTGAATTTAGCATACACTAGCCTGCTCTTTTCACTTCAGAAGTATGCAAACGCTTTACCCCAAAGCCCATGTCCATATACCTTTCCACAGGAACATCCATGGGAAACGCTATATATCTGGTCATACTATCTCATCTACCTAATGCTCTGTTCTCTTCTCTGACTAGCAGTGGCTCTCAGGGAAATGTTTTTCCTATCACCTGCTGGAATCCCACTGAACCTTTTATTTACAGATATCAGATTAAAGTTGATACATTTGGAAAATTCTTCCACTTAAGTACAGCAGAGAGAAAGATGGGATGGCGTGCACGCACGCACGCACACACACGCGTGCACACGCACACACACAGAGTATATTTGAGATAAAGTATAAATTTGGAACAGCAGTGCATTATTGTGATGTGAAGTGGGCTAATTTGGAAATTTCCATTAATTGAGAACAATCCACTACTGTATTTTTAGGCCTACTAACTTGCTTCTGGACTCAATTTAACATGCAAGCTTTAAACTTTAAGGCCCCATCTCCCAAATGAACTAGGGTAACATGTTCTGCAGGGGATGGCATCTTAAAACTGTAAGAAATTCCAATTAGAATGGAATACTGCTGCTGCAATTCTCACTGACTCTGCATATTGGGACAATGTGACTTCTTTATTGTATTGTGTTGGCTGCCAGTTGTTTTTTGAGTGTGATTCAAAGAATTGGTTACCATTTTTAAAACTCTAAGTGGGTTGGGAACCCAACTATTTGAAGGATTATCCCTTCACATCTGGCTCTTCATCTCTTTTAAGGAGTTAGGAATCTTCTTGCATATTGATGTCAGAGGCATGATTGGCAGCAATTCTTGACACAGTTTTCTTCATGCCACCACCCTGTATGTGGAGCTGTTTGCTCCAAGATCTTAGTTCTTCTCTCTTTATGTGTGTTCTGCCAGCAAAGAAAGTGACCTTAGAACAGCATTTTTTTCTGGGGTTGTTCAGTTCCACCACTCAACGTCTTGTCTTGGCTGTGTGCTGACACTTTTAACTTAATGGGCTAAATCCAACCTGACTGTCATGTGCTTCACAGAACTTCCTGTCCATTTCCCCCAGTTCTAGGAGTTATCATGAACCCAGCTCCAGAAGGTTTTCCACTCTTCTGGAGCAGGACTTTCTTTGGTTGTTGGTGTGAGGAAGGGCCCCTCTTATGCTGAATGCAATGGCCGCAAGATTCTGCCTGTTGAATTTTTAGAGAATTCTGGGGGCTGGAGTTCAAAAACACAAAGGAACACACCCCTCATGGTCACTCAGTGTTGGCTACAGCCTTACATGTTTTAATTACCAGTCACTATTTGATGTTTTAAATCACTGTATTGTTTTATGTCACTCCTTTTCTTGAAGCAGGAAACTGAAGCAGACACAGATAAATAATACATGGTCTCAGCCCAGAACATCTTAAGGATAGCTTCAAGGCCCTGTTCATGGTCCATTCTTCCTTCCATCTGCCACATGCAATTGCAAGGTAGGAATTTATTTAATGCAATTCAAAAGAGAGGGTCTAAAGAAACCCATTGCTAGGAACATGGTGTTCTCAATGGTGGCCGTCATGTCATGGAACTTTCTTCCTCTGGAAGTACAAGGCCTCGTCCCTCCTTAGCTTCAGGAAAAAAAGTTAAGACCGGGCTGTTTACTTTGGCTTTTTGTACTCTTGGCCCTGTTTAGCTAATTCTCTCTAATTTCAGACAATCCACGATTTTATAAATGGATTGTTTGGTCTGTCACCATCTTCTGTCTTAGTATAGAATCTACTACATATTTACATTGGGTGGATTTTTTCCCCTTGCTTAATTTCTTGTTTGTTATTATTATTTAATTTTAGTTTATGTTTGTTGATACTCTCATTGTAAGATACCCAGAGTAGTGGCTGCACCACTAGATGGATGGGGTAAAAATTGAACAAACTAAAATAAGTAAAAGACAGACAGACAGACAGACAGACAAACAAACAAATAAATTCTTTAGCATGAATTAATTTTATTTCCTACACTTGAACATTTGCCCTTGGTATGTTCCACATTGTTTATTTGTTTTTAATTGTTTATTAGAGTGACATGCAGAATTTGAAAGAACGGTAGGACATAAATGTTAACTAAATGCATTTATCAAATTAGTACGGTAAAATTTTGAAATAAGAAAGGAAGGTGGTAGTCTCAAAACACATAGTTTATAAACCATTAGTGGAAGCCTTTGAGGTTGAGCGGGCACTGTAGGTATTGTTTTGATCTGTTGCCAATCACTATGCAAACAGAATATAAGCACAATGTTACATTAAGGCCAACTGGGCAAGTGGGCTTCACAGCTGACAGAGTTAATAACCCAGAGCAAGCACACACCAAATTGACTGTTTTAAGGAAAGAATTTTGAGTGGAACACAATAGTGAGATGCTGTCATACAGTTCTGTGAAGCACTATAATATATTTCTGCACAAAGCAAGAGTGACTCATTAATATTCACTAATTCCCAAACAAATAATAATGATCAAGAAATATTAAAATAAGCATTTTATTAGTTTCATTTCACTTCTTAATTACTCAGATTCAGTTTACCAAATTATTGCAGTGTGAAATGCTTAGAGGCAATGCTTACTATTAACAGGATTATTTACATGTAATCCCTCCCCCCCAAGGGGTATGAAGGAACTGATCATTTGTGAATCCTGATTTATGCTCTGTACCAGTACCAGATGAATGAAATGCAGTTGTTCAGTGAGTAATACAGAGTGCGGTTACGATTTAGCAGTAAAATAAAGCAGTTTATGGAATCTGATATGTCAACTTATTTTTTAAAAGCACACAACTATGTACAGTAAATCTAGCAGACCCACTTCCTAGAACTTCTTGTGAGAATGTATATAATTGAAACATCCTTTAAAAAGAACCTTGAAGGTTTTTTTTGCTTCAAATGTAACCCTGAGTTTAATTGCAGTGAAGAACATTTCCAGCTGTTCTTTTACCATTATCTTTACTGACCAGGATGGTACTGATAAGTTATGCCTGCTACAGTGAATTGGTGATAGTCTACAATTTGCTCTCGTATCCCTCATCGCATGCCAGTTGCAAGAGCTGGCGCATGACAACAGATACAAAGGACAACTTGTTGACTAGCAACAATGCACTGCTGCAGTTTATGCCACTGCACTTATGATGACGTAACTAACAAAATTCTGGTCCCTGCTAGGTTGATTGACTTAGGCTACAACATGCCTTTTCTCTATTACTCTTCCTGCCAAACTAGTACTGGATTTAATTAAATAATTAATTATTTAGTGGAACAGTAGGAAGTGGATGAGTTTTAACAAAGCATATGGAGCACATGCCAATACTGTAAAAGAAAAAAATGGATATAAATTTAAGGTTCTTGGTTTCTCTGGGAAAGTCCTTATAAAGAGGAAAATGGTTGGAGAGAACTCACACACACAGTTTATTGGAAAAGAAAGAAAGAAAGAAAGAAAGAAAGAAAGAAAGAAAGAAAGAAAGAAAGAAAGAAAGAAAGAAAGAAAGAAAGAAAGAAAGAAAGAAAGAAAGAGTGGTCTTGCAAGAGAGAGTGCAAGTGATTACAGAAAAGCAAACATGCTATGAAAGGTTTATACAGTTCTTTTTCAAAACAACACAATAAGTGACACTGTAACCATCCTTGCCTAAAGCTGCACAAAGTTACACATGTCTTTTGTTACTGGTACCAATGAAAAGGTTCCAGCAATATGGCCTTGGCCATGCCCTGGTCTTATTTGGACAATTGTAACCCTTTTGAGAATACAAAGGCACACTGTAAATATAATTGCACATCTTTTGCATGTTACTGGTGCGGGAGGAGACTCTTCAGAGTCCCCTGGACTGCAAGGAGAACAAACCTATTCATTTTGAAGGAAATTAACCCTGAGTGCTCAGTGGAAGGACAGATCCTGAAGCTGAGGCTCCAATACTTTGGCCATCTCATGAGAAGAGAAGACTCCCTGGAGAAGACCCTGATGTTGGGAAAGTGTGAAGGCAGGAGGAGAAGGGGATGACAGAGGACGAGATGGCTGGACAGTGTCACCAAAGCCACAACATGAATTTGACCCAACTCCGGGAGGCAGTGGAAGATAGGAGGGCCTGGCGTGCTCTGGTCCATGGGGTCATGAAGAGTCAGACACAACTAAACAACTAAACAACAACAAATCGATGTAGTGTGAATATTATGCTGATTTAGCTCTTATCTTGGGAGATATTGTTACTTCGCCTCTGCTGGCTTCTAGGCTCTGGTCCTTGACCAGGCTGTTCCCCTCTGCAAGGCTACATATATTTTAGACCTTGTAGGTATTATGTCTTGGCAAGTCACTTTAGAATGTTTCCAAAAGTTTACAGTGTCTTATGTTTCTGAGATACGTTTTTCTGGGGTGAGATGATTCTATGCTTCTATGGTTAGTAAGGCTTAGTGGGCAACTGCGTTATTGGAAATAAATGATTGTTAGAAGGAAAGTAATGGGAGCAATATATAATATGTTCAACATCAGTGTTAGGGATGGTGTTGAACGAGCACCCTTAATCATAATAAATTAATTACTGCAGCATTTACATAGCATTTATATTCTTCCTAATATGTTAACTGTGGGGCTTTCTTTAATTTATTTTTCCTTTTTTATCCCATCCATTGAAGAAACTCTATAAGCAAAGGAAAGCAAATAAAATAAAGAGGGCAAAGAAACTATGGGTAGCTTTTGTTGTTGTAGTAGTGTTATGTCACCCAGTCCCTTGGCTCAACCACTCTTTGCCTGCTGTGCTGAAAGATCTGCTATGCTGATACAGTCACAAACACTATTCTGTAGATCATCACCATAAGATCCATGATAATATTTAACAAAAAGAAAGCAGCTGAGGTCTTGGCTGGACATGATATTAATACATCACCCACAGAGAAAATGGCCAAATACTCTTGCATTGTTAGCCTGGCATAACACAAATGACCTAATCTTTGGAGGTGAATTGTGTCAAGAAATAACCATAGACATTATCAGCTGCACATGGATTCACATGACTCAGTATGCAACAGATACTGCATACACTGATTTCTCAACTTGGGACAATTTGCCTCCAAAAGTGGCACTGCTTGCATTTAGCCTGTGTAAACATACAAGAAGATTTGGGCCATTAACTTTAAAAAATAAAAACAATGCATGAGCACCCTCAGTACAGACAGGAACCACTGCAGATGAGGAAGGGGAAGTTTGAGTCTTCTTTCTGGCCACAAGCCAGAAAAAAAGTCCCCTAAAGAAATATCATATTGGTTCAGTATGGATTTGCTTCCTCATTGCTATTTGCAATCTTACGGAAAGGCTAGTTTTTGGCTGTATCATAATGAGTGATGAATGAGTTTATGTCTCCTCTTCTCTAGAACTATGGTTCCAAGAACTTTCCCATATTTGATTTAACTTTTTAGCTACATGATGCCATGTGAACAATGGCTTGAACATTATGTGTAGCCAGGCCTTCAAAGGTTCCATTTCTTGAACCAAAAAATGACATGGCAGCTATTAAGAGCTAACACTCATATTCATTGAGCAGAAGTACTATGATGGATTATCAAATTGCTTTGAACTTTTAGACTGGCAGATTGCATTGGGGTGGGAAGAAAGATGACATGGCGTATTCCTTCTATACCAGTTCAGAATTCATTTGAAAAAGGGTCATGTATATGGAAGCATCTAGTGTCAAGATCATACAGTGTACAGTATTCAGAATTTACATACAGACACAAGGCTAAGGTAGAGAAGGTAGTAAAAATTAGACTTAAAGAGGACTTTCACAGAAGGGTTGGATTATAAGTCAACAGTTAATGGATGCTGAATTGCCCTTATTGTACAAGGAGAAAAGCAGAAGATTCAATTGTTCTGAGGTGGAATAAGTGACTAGATACTTCTGTTACATTATAAGGAACTCTGCAGTACACAAGCAAAGTATGTTTCGTCTAATAATGCACCCATATCAGAAGGAGAGGTCAAATGGTACATTTGAAACCACTAATGGCAGCCAATAGTTTACACAGTAGATAAAATAATCACACTGCTACAGGTGTAGCAGTTTTCCTTTTCTTTACAGAAATACTGTCATCACAGAAACAATTCTCAATAGCCATACGTGTAATATTTATGGCTACATCTGGGGTCCCTTCAGTAAAAAGAGGTGGAAGTTGGAAAGTAGAAACTAGCGCAACATTAATCTGTAGAGAGCTGATTCTATATTATACTGCTAGTCAATCAAATGTTTTTACCCCTTTTAATTTGCAAATTCTAAGATGCATTTAGATTCTACATTATATTAAGATTATATTTAACAATTTTCTACGAGAGGAAAAACAAATTGAGAATTCAGAGAATTGACAGAAATATAGGACAGAATCTCATTGGTCAGTTATACCAGTGTTATGAGCAATGATGTAAATTGCATCAGCAAACTGCTACATTAACTTGCTGATTGTATCCATTGTTGTCTTCCAGTTCTATCAGTAAGTGATTAATGAGAGATACAAACAGCAACCAATGACAATTTACTGTTGCAGATTTTGCCATTGCTGTTCGTAACCCACTGAGTTCTGGCCAAGGTGATGTAACCAAATGCTGCACAATGGAACTCATCCAGACTTTCCAGTTTCCCTCCCACACACATGAAAACAAAAAGCAAGAAAGAAAGCAGCTAACAATAGAGATCATGATGTGGCAGATAATATAGAGCACTATTGTGGCATTTGTTGACTAATGTTTATGCTTTGCTGGTGTTATTGCCATCTTTTCAATCTCTAAGTATCTGCATCATTTGACTGAATATTGATTATCTGAAGAGAATTCTGATCTCCCTGGCTCCATGAAACATTTGTATCAGATCTGAGGAGAAGCCAATACCTATATCAGAGCAGGATCATGTCTCCTTAGAGAGGAAGCACAGGATATGATTGCTAAAACCGCAGTCAAAAGACAAAGGGGGGGACGAAGTGGGGAGGGAAAGGAACTTGAGTGATGGTAAAGAGAAGACAAGCCACCATAGGGTTAGGATTAAAAAACAGATAGGCAGGTAGGCAGTCAGGGCTATTTCAACAGGAAGCAGCTCAGCCTGAAGATCTATACAGGGCAGTCAGTTTTCACCACGGGCATGATGATGTACTGTTGGTTGGTTCCAAAATTCAAATTATTGAGGTTATTGATGGTTCTTTATGATAACTCCAAACCACATCAAAAGTCAATTTACACCTGTCTGTAGCTTGATAAGTTACTTTTCAAAAGAAATTGGACACAGCTGAAAGGCCTTCTGGTAGTTACCATTTAAAGTAATGTTTGCTTTCCAACTTTCAGACATAACTAAATTGGTTTCTTTTACATACTAGAGAAATGAGAATGGTACAAGCGACTAGCCTGTTATTAGGACTTTAGTTTAAAACAGATGAAGGTACACTACAAAAGAGGCGATGTTATTCTTCATTGTTTGATAACAGTAATGTGAATCTGTTATGCCTTAGCTTGCAGAAAAAAATAATTGATTGCAAGTAACTCTTTTGAAATTACTTATTTTTAAGACCCGTGAAAGTAACAGTTAAGGAAGTCAAGTCCAAAGGGAATAGGATTGGGCCTCTGCTGTAATTTGGGCATTATCTGGTCACTTCTTTTGTTCAGCAGACTGCTGATGCTGGCTCACTGTGTCTGAAATTATCCCTTAAAGCCAACTGCTTTGTTGGCAGATGGTTTGCTTGATGTACCTGCAACTCTTTCTTTGAAACAACTGTTCAGCGGTTTAGGGAGTTCCTTACCTATCACTGCAGATCAAGGCAAATACAGGCTAAGTTGAAAACTGGATTAACGAACAAAATCAGTGGATAGCATAGTCAAAGAGTGGATTAAATTACAAACATCCATAATAAGATAAGCGAGCAGAACACAGAATTAAAGACTAACAAAAGCTGCAAATTCTTTGAAAAGGACAGTTAGGATGTCAAGAAGGCCTCTGAGATGGGGGAACACCAGAGTCTAGCAATGCCATGGAAATCCTGTGGAGAAGTGAAAACGGGACCTGCAAAAGAAGATGCAACATGCAGGAAAATCTCCACAAAGGGCCTCACTGTTGGAGCAAGGACTTCAATAAATACTCTGGGTCCAAACCATTTAAGTTCCTGGTATATATTTTAATCTGGACATAGAAACAAACTGGGAGTCAATGAAGACTGAACTATATCAGTGTCAGCACCCGGGACAGCAATCTGGTAGCTTTGTTCTGTACCAGGTACAGTTTCCAAAAATTCTTCAGCAGTAGCCTGAGATGACAATAATCCAAACTTGATTTTTTAAAAAATATAGAGACCAGGAAAGGTGCAACCGCTGAAGTTCTACAACAGCTGAACATCACAGCAACCAGGTCCCTAGCATAAACCTCTCTTTTATTAGGAATACTACCGCATCCAAAACCACGTAAACATTTCTGTCCTATCTGGATGAAATTTCAGCTTGTTAGCTCACATGCAACATAGCATAGCCTCAGGACAACTTTACTGACTCCTTAGAATGCTATGGAAAGAGACTGAGTTGTATTAATTGATATTGATGGCACCCCTTTATATCCCTAGATAATCTCTACCAGTGGGTTTATATAATTACTGAAAATCATCAAGAACAAGACTGAAGTTAGTGTGACTCCATAAGCCAATGGCCAAAAAGTCCCTAACATTTGAATAGGTACTTCCAGCTTTTGAAATCTCTCTCTGTCCCAAAACCAGAAATAACACAAAATTCAAGGATATGTATTAATTATAATAAACTGAATATGGACATTTGAACTCTCATTCTGTTTGAGAATGTTTTCTTGCTGTGTATTATACTGGAAGCCTATTATACTGGAAGCCACTTATTGAATATAGGTACTAGTTATGGTTATGACATTATTATGTCTTAGTTGTATGAGGATTTAAATTTTTAAACAACACAAGACCCAAAATGCATTCACAAGAAACATTTACTTTGCAAATTGGCTATGGATAAGGACTATAGGAGCATGGTATGCTTGTGTGTTACTCGTAGTTCATATGCTATTCCTGTAATCACATGCCACATACCATTGCTGTAATCACAGTTTTGAATTAAATTATTAACCATCACAACTCAGATTAATTGACTTCAGATCAGAGATTTGAATATGTCAAGCTGAACAGACATTACTTGATTTCGTATCACTCTTATCCCAATTATAAATCATCACCCCATTGCCAGCAAATCATGGTAGTCCAATTTCAGCTGCCTGAAACACACTTATCTTGGCGTATTACTCATCTTGTTCTACATTTAGAACGGACAGTTGAAAAAAGGAAATATCTGGTAGCATACACTGCAATGTGAGTCTCAAACTCATAAAAAACTAACATGTGCTTTTACTGCTTTAATCTTTCACCTTGATTTTCTTTTTCTTTTTAAATGACTTTGTTAACTACATGTTTAGAGGTCTGAGGACACTGATGATGACAGCAAGATGTTTGAAAAACAATTTGAGGCCCACTGACCTAATAACTGGGTCAATATGAGTAAGGTTAATGGCTTTAACCATAGACCCTTAGTTCTTAACAAAATGTTTGCATTTTCCTGTTTCTCTTTTGTACCATCAAGCTCTATTGTGGCCAACATGAAGAATAGTCCTGCAGGACACAAAAGCTTGCCATATTTTAGTCGTCTAATAACCTGCCTTTATATTTGGATATTATAATAGATAAAAGAAAGGATAAGGCATCAGTCCCCAGCAGACAGAGTCAATACATTCTTTTTCTCTGCTTCTAGAACACTAGGATACTAGCTGATTGGTCTGTTTTCTACCTGTGTTGGTCAATGTAAGCTTTTTTAAAAAGTCAACAATATCCATAATGTATGCAGGGAGCAATACAGTGGACCCTTGACTTACAGACGGCTTGACTTACAGACTTTTTGAGTTACAGACTTCTCTGGCCGCAAAATTTAGATTTGACTTGCAGACTGAGATTTGACTTACAGACCAGAAAAAAACCAAAATGGAGCAAAAACGGCCTGTTACAGGATTAATTGGTTTTCAATGCACTGTAGCTCAATGGAGACTTGACCTACAGACTTTTTGACCTGCAGCCACCGTTCCAATACAGATTAATTCTGTAAGTCAAGGGTCCACTGTACTGCCTGGACTGTATTTTCCCTGCCTTCCCTGAACCTTTCTTGACCTAAGAAAAAAAGAAACAAAATATCCCCCTGTAGTGGTTGAAGGAGGAATAGAAGCTTCCCATTAATTTCTATGGACGGAAAAGAGCAGATACGGATCAAATGGTTTTCAATGCATTCCTATGGGAAATGCAGATTTGACCTGAGAACTTTTTGACTTCCAATACGGATTAAGTTCTCAAGTCAAGACCCCACTGTACTCACAATACTGTTTGACAACCCTCATTTACTTAGCTTATCATTTGAGAAAAATGTGACTGGCCTGTATCATTTCAGATCGCATGACTGAGGACCCACATTAAAAAAAAAATCTATTTAGCATAAGACACTAGGTGCACTGTTCTTCTCTCCATGAGCTTCTGGCTAAGGAGGAAAATGAAAGGACTCTTCCCATGAGCTCTATAAGGATGACACTTCTCCCATCATCCTGGTTGGTGTTCATGCAAGCAGTGGAACATGCTTGCAGTGGAACTCTACAAATGAACACAGATCTATGTACATTTCCCATATTCCTCGCTAGGCCTCCCCTTCTCTTTGTTAAACAATGAAATCTCTAGATCTTACATAACCTGGTAAAGATGAGGAGAACTTTTAAGGGATATTCAAGTGACCACGGATCTCCATTTCTTGAAACAGCTATGATGTGTACAGCTGGGCATGTGTGTGGAGGGAAGGGAAGCAAAATGAACAGGAGAACCTTGCTGATTTGTATGAGAATCCTTCTGTTATCTGGCACTGCAAAAATGGACAAAGCGGCCTTGGAGACTTGGGATCTGGTTGCTGCTGTGGTCAAGGCAGTAATTAATCTGATCCTAAACAGCTGAATTCATTCAGCTGTAATTTTTCCTTCATTATATAAATTACAGATATCTTTAAATATAATGCATATTATATTGTTTATAGATACAGTGGTGCCTCGCATAACGAGCGCACCGTTTAACGACGAATCCGCATAGCGACATGCTTTTTGCGATCGCTAATGCGACCGTATTGTGATGTTTAGATAGGCTAAACATCGCATTGCAATGATCGGTAAGCATTTCGCTTACCGATCTTCGCATTGTGATGTTTAGAAAACAGCTGATTGGCGGTTCCAAAATGGCTGCCGGATCAGCAAAATGGCTGCCCACAGCGTTTTCGAGCCCTGCCTTCGCTTACCGGGCAGCGGAAATGGCGGCCAGATGGGGAAATCTTCGCTTACTGGTGAGTTTTTCCCCAATAGGAACGCATTAAACGGAGTTTAATGCTTTCCTATGGGGTTTTCCCCGCCACATAGCGATGAATCCAGATAGCAACGTTAATCCTGGAACATATTAACATCGCTATGCGGGGCACCACTGTATAAGAAGACTCTTATTTTTTCTATTTCTCTCCTACATGATTCTGGCAGCACCATGATCATTGTAACCTTGGATGTGATAGTTCTAAACAATGTTGCTATGCTGCATTCAAGCTATTCTCAGCCAACAAATACTTCTTTTTCTACTTCCTTTCCCATTTATTGGCTGAAATCCTGTTGCACAGCTCTATATGCACATGGTGATGTCATCACCAGTGGTAAATTGCTTTTGATCAAAGGATTCCTTTGGCAATTTTGGGGTACACATGACTTCACTGCATTGTTTAAGTATCATGTGGTCCCAGAAATTTCAAAAAGGAAGCCACTTATCAATGACAATTTGTTTTTGATTATGACATCACTCCCATTGCATACGTAGATCTGTGCAACAGATTTCAGCCATTTTATACTAGAAGATCAATTGAACAATCTCTGCTTTTTGCTTCTCATTTTGTGACTGAAGTATTCTAACTTTCTGCAATTTTTGTGTTTTATTCACTCTTATCTTAAGTAAACTGGTCTGGACCATCTGTATTCTGATTTTTATTACAAAAACAGCTATGTTCCTACTGTTCACACAACCAAATGCCAAATTTATATTTGTCAATATGTCGTACATTTTCATTTTAGATATTTAACTGTATTTCTTGGACTACTTGTTTTTTACTGATTATTATAAATATGGTTTTCTAAACATCCAGTTTTAGAAACATCCATCACTTATTTTTACTGCCTTGACTGAGTAACCTCTACAGACTATTCAAGTTGTCAGCTAGCATAATACATGGAGGAATACATGTATTATGTACTGTGTGGTATTTCTGCTACTGTGTGGTGACTAAGCTGGAAGACAGAAAGATAATTCAGGATCACAAAACGATAACTAGAAAACATAAAAACAATTCAGGATGATCTTAACAAGATGGAGAACTGAGCCAAAACTATTACTGGATTTCAACAATTCTTTTGTAGCTTCCTAAATGGTGTGTCCTCAGTCTCAGCCCTCCATAATAGGCAGTAAACTCTCCTGTATTTTTCTATACATTGGCAATGCATGAATAAGAATGATCACAAATGGTGTGGATGCTTGACTAATTTTATCTGTTTGAAATCCATGTTCTTACTTTGATCTGCTAATATTATACATTTTTTTAAAACTACCACAATTTTCTTTTGTGTCATAAGGCTATAGAACAGCAAACCTACTACAAAAAGGTGAAAAATGTATTATACCTAAAATTGGATTAAAAGCAAATCAAAATCCAACTGAGAATTTATCATTTCAATGAATTTCAATGCATGGTTTAAAATCTGTTCAAAATCTATTTGAAAATGAATATGTAATAATATAGACACATCTCTTTTTATAAGGCAAGTATTGTTGGATGTGTTCTGTGCATTATAATTCATGAACAGAGTAGATGACTATTTGAGAAGTATTAAAATGAGCTGACTTTTCAATACAAGTATCTAGACAATAAGTTTTTCTATTCTTGGCAATTCAGAAATGTAGACAATTGTGCTGGAAAAATAATATGTATTGTAATATGCATTGTACAGTAGAAGTATAGTAAGTGGCAATTCTGGACATTACAAGAGACACAAGGATTATTTTCTGTGATTGCATAGAGAATACTTGGATTTCTTGTGAAGCTTTTGCATTGGAAATGAGATTCATCAGTCTGAACAGGGCAGGGTTAGAGCCCTTAGCAACATGCTTATTTTGTAGAAGGTCACTCAATAATAACTTCCTCTGCCCTCCAAGCTTATTAAGACTGACTGGCATATATTAATGAAAACACCTGATTCTCCAACCATAAAACCCAGACAAAGACTTTATTTTAATATTAAGGAAGGAACCCTTAATTAGCAGGGTTTCAAAAATGTCAGCTTCTTCTATTAGCTGTTCTGGTCCATCAAAGCTATAATCCCTACTGTCAAATTTCATCACATGATAGACAGTTTGCTGGCTGTCTCTTTTTAAAAAAAAAAAAAAACACCACCCTGATCATACTGACTGAAGCTTTCTTATTTTGCTATCACATTTAACAACTTCTGCATGCATTTCCATGTTGCACTGGTGATTTTACTCCTTTCAAAGTCCACTTGTGTCAGCTAAAAAAGGAAAGGAATCTGAAGAAATACAAAATATTACAAGCTGATACACAGACACATAATTAAGGGCTTTCTGGAATGCAGTCATAATATTGATTAGTTTTCCTCCTAGGACATGCAAATATAGTCCTCTAAAAATATTTTTAAAACAACAACAAGGTTTCATGGATGAATTTCGATCTCAGACAAGTTACAGAAGAGGAAGAACAAATGTCTGAAACATATCTGAAGTTTGAAAAAAAATGCACATTTCTTTATAGGTCAGAATCCTATTGATAGTCTCAAACTAGACGAATCGTACTGAATCAACTGAATTTGCATAAATGGTAACAGACCACTCAACAATTGATTCAATGGGTCTACAACACTAGCTGGAATTAGCAATAGGATTTAAGCCATTGTTAATCACCTTCGTGTTAAAGCAATCTACTTGAGCAGTAAGAGCACTTAACCTAAAATCTAAGTGTTACTTCGTATGCTACAATCTGGAGCTTAATTTAAAAAGCAACTTTGATATAAACTATACTGAAAAGGTTACATGTTGAAACCAAAGGCTGAAAATGTGTTCATAACTTCGGCCACATAAAGAGCCTGTATCTGATATTTTACAATTGCCACGCCTATTGCAGACCTAAGACAGAGTACACGTGTTTTGCAAGAATCCAAAGATTCTAAAGAAGGTTTTAGGGGTGAAGGGACAAAGAAAGAAGAAAGATCAGTTGTGCAACAGGACTATTCCTAAACTTTGGATTGAAAAATGAAGATAGACGATGGGACCAAATATGTTAGGAGGTCACATCACTGGGGGAATTTAAATCTGTTGCTAGCTATCCAGAACGCTCTTTGTTCCTGGAGTTTCTCCCACTCACCCACTCTGTGTTGTTTGGACTTTTCTTGTGACTGTTTTTAACAATTATTGGAAAATATGTGGTTAGCCAATAAAGAGTTGAGGTAGGTTCTTTAATTTTATGTCACAACTTTGTTTGGAGTATGGTGGTGGTTAGGCACCATGAGTTCCGAATGCCTTCTATGGCAGAAACCCCTTTTGGGATAGGGACAGAAAGTCACATGTATGCCCAGCTCAGGAGCTGCTGCATAATACCCCCCCTCCCCAGGGGACAGGCACAGTCGTGCAGTTACCTACGTCCATGTGTCTGTCTCCTTGGTCTGTGTCAGACACCATGCAGGGTAGCTGATGAACATCCATGCCCTATGCTTTCACCAGAAGCTATTAGCAATTGCAACCAATGAAACTGTGGCCAAATGTTCACCAAACAGGTAATGTTTGTGGTAATTTGTGCTCCGGCCCTGGGGCCACCAGAAAGCTTGCCGATAAAGCTTAAATTAATCCAGTTTGCACAATCTGCTGGTTCTTGTTGGTTTGTTTCCACTTTTGCTGTTGCTCAACGGCACTAGAACTGAAACCATTCAATTCATTTGCTGACAATACTCAGCTCTACCTCTCGTTTTCCACCAATCCAGGTGAGGCGGTTTCTGTGCTGAACTCATGTCTGGACCTGATGATGGACTGGATGAGGGTTAATAAATTGAAACTCAATCCAGACAAGACGGAAGTGCTGTTAGTGGGTGCTTCACCGGACAGGTTGAAGGGCCATTTCCCTGCCCTGAATGGGGTTACACCCCCCCTAAGGGACAGGGTCCTCAGCTTGGGGGTGCTCCTGGACCCCAATCTAACACTGGAAGCCCAGGTGGACTCGGTGGCCAGAACGCCTTCCTTCAGCTGCAGAAATTATACCAGCTACGGCCCTACCTGGACGAGCGGAATCTCATGACAGTTACACACGCACTGGTAACATCTCACATAGATTACTGCAATGTGCTCTACGTGGGGTTGCCTTTGAAGACAGTCCAGCGACTGCAGCTGGTCCAGAATCGAGCTGCGCAGCTGGTGAGTGGTGGGGCCACTATGGAACATATCTAGCCGATTCTGTTTAAGTTACATTGGCTACCAGTTGCTGCCCAAGCCCAATTCAAAGTGTTTGTTTTGACGTATAAAGCCCTAAATGGCTTGGGCCCTGGATACCTGAAGGACCGCCTCCTTCCATATGAACCTACCTGGCAGTTAAGATCTAACCAGGGGGCCCTTTTGAAAGCCATCCCTCAAGGAGGTAAGAGGGAGGGCTTGTAGAGAAAGGGCCTTTTCGGCAGCTGCCCCCAGACTATGGAATGCCCTCCCGACTGAGATTCGTCTGGCGCCAACGCTGATGACATTTTGGCGCCAGGTCAAAACCTTCCTATTCCAGAAGGCTTTTAACTGAAATAATATCAGCTGTGGGTCTGATGGCAATTTTTAGAATATATTAATTGCATTTTAATTATTTTGCCCTTTTATTTTGCCTTTTTATTGTATTTTAAATGCTGTAAGCCGGCCAGAGACCTTTGGGTAGTGTGGGCGGCATATAAGTTAAATAAATAAATAAATAAATTCAATCAAAGGGCAGTGCAATAGACTTCATCTTCGGTATCTGTTTGCAAAAAACAACTTCACATTTAAGAAACTGAACCCTTGAAAAGTATTCTCTTTGTAAATTTTATGTTTGACAGCTTGTGATCAATCAAAATTAGTATTAACCTAAGAGAGATCCCAACCCAGTAACTGCATGAGGTGCAAAGTGAAACAAAAACACTTTAAATATTATGGGTGGAGTAAAACAGCAGGCAAAGCAAGGGGGTTGCTTCCATTTGCTACTTTTGTTGCAGTTTTGAGACTTTGCATCATATGTATGGTAGGAAACATGCCAATATGACCCGCGCAAAAAAAGTGAAGCAAATGCTCTGTGGGGATACGCCCCCAGTCAACTGCTTAGAGTCCATTTTAATCACACAAAGTCAGGTGTATTACAATCAGCAGTTATAAACCCGTAACATCTTACAATAAAAACATAAATTTTCAAAGATTTCTATGTCAGGCATAGAAAACATGCCTCTCTTTAATATTGGCATTTAGTTAATTGGTGTCAACAATTACTGTAGTTATGCTGCTATCAAGGGAACAGGAAAATAGTGTTCTTATGAAACAGTGAAAAGCTGATTTTTATTAATGAAAAGCAAAAGCAGATGAAGAAGGAGCTTTAAGAAGTGTGGCATAAGAAATGGTTTGCAATGCTGAAGGGAAATTTCAGTGAAAGCAAGGCATGTGAGAAACACTCTCCAACCTCCTTAATACATTATTGTGCTATACAAATCCACTTCAGTGCAAAAGAGATCATGGAATGCCAAGTAAGGGTATACAGGTGACCTACTGACAAAAGAAAGAAATAAAACAAACACTTTTTGCTATGTAGGAATACTTCCATATTTCCAGTGCATTCCTGTCCAAGTGCTGTGAATGAGACAGATTCTGTTGACAAACCCAGTGCTGTGATGTTCTTGCAGAATAGAACACAGAGCTGGCCATCTTTTTTTGTAGAGAACAAGTCACTTTTGAACTTGTGAAACAAAGTAAGATAAAAAGCCAAATATCTTAAGAATGTCAAGAAAAATCAAAAACGTCCCATCTTTCTCTGTAGGATTTCATATACCCTTAGTATTTTGGGTGGTACTGAATTCAGCTTGAAGTTGAATTTCAAATTTGGATATTAGCCTATATAATGGATACTTTAGAGATAAGTATCCTCCACACCTGGTTATATCCAGGAAATAGTTTAATTTTCTCAAAATGCAAGGATGTGACAAAGTTTATCCCATCAAGCCCCTGCTGACACCAGCAATGTGACACCCTATACTCCACCTTTCTGCTCCCAATAAGGCCATCTCAATCTGGATGCTGCTTTTCTTTCTTGCTTCTTTAACAACAGCAAGCAGATGGAAAAACAAAGGTCTCTGTCCCCAACTCTACCATGGTGCCTATAAGCTATGGTTATGATTGATGTGCCACTAACACTAGACAATGTAGTCTTCCTGGAGGTGAAGTGGTTAAACTGCAGTACTGAAGTCAAGCCTTTGCTCATGACCTGAGTTTGAGCCTGACAGGTTTAGGGAGCCAGCTCAAGATTGACTCCGTCTTCTATCGTTCCGAGGTAAGTAAAATGAGTACCTAGCTCACTCGGGGGGGCAAAGTATTGTTTGCATAATTACGTTGTAAATTACCCAGAGAATGCTCTAGCATTACAGGACCGTATGTGAGTCAAAACAACAACAACTGATGTAGCATCATTCCATGTCCTAGAGGAGCCTCCTCTGAAAACAGACAGTAAGGAGGTAGGAGAAAGGAAGATATTGAAGACTGAATGGTGTAAGGATGGGTGAAAAAAGATAATTATGAATGAAATCAAAGCCAAAAAATATTTCTGGGTATGGTAATATTTATTTCAAATATGAGAGTAGTATTACCTAATCTGATTGCATTTAAAGGTGTAGAATTGTTTAAAGACACAGATTGTCTTTAGGGCATAAATGCACCATAAACATCAAAACAGATATACAGGCAGATAGATAGATAGACAGACAAACAGACAGACAGACTTGGCAGTGATGCCATTCTAAGCAAAAGAAGAAAGAGTGATAAAAAAGCACAAGAAATTAGAAAGGCAAAAAGAAATCTGTAATACTGGAGAAACAGACACACACACCTGTATCCCTGAATACAGTGAGGGGTTTTGAGAAGCTAAGGGCAATACTACTAGAAAGCTAGAGTCCATTCCAGTTGTAGATAGTCAAAGAATAGTCAATGCTGAGACAACCAAAAAAGATGCATCCATTCTCTTCAGAAATTAACAGTTGCATCAGCAGAAGATAAATGATACTTCCAGTAATGATGGGGGTCAAGTGACTCCTGAGAGGTGACAGTGGTGCAAGACAATGGCAGCAATATTCAGCCTAACTCTTTAGAAAAAGGTAATGGTAAAAAAGGTTGACTGCTGAAGAATTGATGCTTTTGAATTGTGATGCTGGAAGAGACTCTTGAGAGTCCCCTGGATGTCAAAGAGAACAAACTTATCCATTCTCAAGGAAATCAACCCTGAGTGCTGACTGGAGGGACAGATCCTCAAGCTGAGGCTCCAGTAGTTTGGCCATCTCACTAGAAGAGAAGACTCTGTGGAAAAGACCCTGATGTTGGGAAAGTGTGAAGGCAAGCGGAGAAGGGGACAACAGAGGACGAGATGGTTGGACAGTGTCACCAAAACTAACAACATGAATCTGACCCAACTCCAGGAGGCAGTGGAAGACAGGAGGACCTGGCGTACTCTGGTCCATGGGGTCACGAAGAGTCGGACATGACTTAGGGACTAAACAACAACAACAACAAAATGGTAAACCACCTCCACATTAGGCATCCTTCAGTCTCGAAAGACTATGGTAACGTGCTCTGTATGGAGGACTTGGAACAGCGTCTAGTGTGGCTGAGGAGGCCAATTCGAGAGTGACAATCCCTTCCACACTGAAGACAAATCCAATCTGTCCCCTGTCCAGCTCCCTGGTTTTGCTGCTTTTGTGACTTCCTCTTTGCCTCGGCCTGCTGGGCAAGGGTCTCTTCAAATTGGGAGAGGCCGTGATGCAGTGCCTGCCTCCAGGCTGAATGCTCAGATGTCAGGGTTTCCCATCTGTTGAGGTCTATTCCTAAGGCCTTCAGATCTCGCTTGCAGATGTCCTTGTATCGCAGCTGTGGTCTCCCTCTGGGGCGATTTCCCTGCACTAATTCTCCATACAGGAGATCCTTTGGAATCCGACCATCAGCCATCCTCATGACATGCCCAAGCCAACGTAGACGTTGCTGTTTCAGTAATGTATTCATGCTGAAAATTACAGCTCGTTCTAGGACTACTCTGTTTGGGACTTTGTCCTGCCAGGTGATACCAAAAATCCGTCAGAGGTATTGTATACCTTAAAAGCCTTATGATGATACACTTTAAAATGAAACAATATATAATGCTGGAAGATGAGAATATCACATTGGAAAGCACTTGAATACTGGGGAAGAGTATAGGATAAGTACAAATAGCAATGTTTCTAATGAAGCAACTGGATTCAAGCTGAAAGAATGTCTACTTGCTGATATGTAGAGAAGAAAGTGAAATGTTGCATGACACATATAACATGGAAATAAGATATGTGAATCAATTCTGAAACCAGAAAGCAAGAAATGGAAACTGTAAGTAAAGTAAAGTGGAATGGAATAGGCCATTTTCAATCAAGTAATTACAATTTTTTCCTCCAGAAATGACAAACTTAAAATAAATTGTATGGTTCTAACAGTGAAGTAAGTCATAGTGCAAGTGTTAAAGGCTGTAATAAAAAGGCTGATCAAATAATATCAAACAGAATTCATGGAAAGTCTATCAGCAAAACCATTGTTAAGAGCACAGGCTGTTACCACTGTTTTAATATAATACTGGTTTAATTTATTTTAAATATTTGTACTTACTGTTTTTAGCTTTTAAATATTGTCTTTTTAATGATGTAAGCTGCTTTGGGTCCTTTTAAGAGAAAGCCAGGGTAAAAATACTTTAAATAAATAAATTTAAATAAACTAAAGGATGAAATTGATCATACGCCAAAACAAGACGTGCTGGTAACCATATGTAATTGGTATGCAAAAGTACTCAACCAAACATCACTGGAGAATTTCACCTAAGTGACAAAAATGAAGGTCTGTGAATAACGAAATATTGTGAAGCCATTTTTTAAAAAAATTGTAAACATATTTAAGGCAGTCTAAGAAATAATTTTATACATGGATGCCATCTGCTAAGCAATATAGAAATAAAAAATTATATATCTGGAAGCAGAAGATACAGACGCTCTATCCAATGTGTCAACACAAGACCAGGAGCGGACTCTGGTAAAGCTCAGCAAGACCACTAAAAGAACCACAGCACCATAACTGAATTAATGAATGGATTAATTAATTAATTAATATTCTGCCTTTCCCATCATAGAGAACCCAAGGTGGCTCACATCAATTAAAACTATACTAATTTCAATAACACTCCTGAAGAAGTTAAACTCTATGCAAAGAAAAGATGTGCATTAAACTTAACTGATTATTAGTTAAAAGAACTTGGGCATGAAACCAGATATATTACTAGGAGGACTAGGAAAAGACTGTTCTTGTACTTACAGGAAAACCAGAACCTCAATGGATGACTGAGGAAATGCTTAAAATTGTTGATGAAAGATGATAAAGTGAACACTGACAGAAATAGAGTTCTAATCTTCAATGCAACTTCTCGGGAACTGGCACATAGGAATGAAAAGAACTATTATAATAAAAATCACAAGGAAACAGAGGACCAAAAATATTATTATTAATTAATTAAATTTATATATTGCCCATCTGACCGAATGCCACTTTGGGTGCTACACAGCATAAATAAAAGGAAAAATAAGAGATCTCTCCTATAGGATCCCAAAACTCAAGGGGCAATTTAAAACAAGATTCTGGATGCTGAAAGATCAAGAGGGAAACATTGTCTTTGATCAAGACAGCATAAAGGTAAGATAAAAACATGCTGAAGAACTATAAAGAAGAGGTGTAAAGATGCCTTCTTCTGCAGTTATATCAGAAGCACTCCAATAGTGCTTCTAGACTGGAAGGATCAGCCGACAGGTTCTGTCGTTGCCCAGGGGACGCCCGAATGTGATCACAGTCCTCACATTCTTCGGGGAGGCTCCTTCCATGTCCCCCCGAAGATGACTGAGTCCTTGAAAGAAGAATCCTGTGACGAAGAACCAGCAGTTTAAAAACAGTGAAGGAAAGTTGTTCTTAAAATAACTGGAAGAAATGTATCACCAGAAATTGCTGAGATATCAAAAGAAAGCTATTCCAAGCAACAAAGACTATATCTATTAAAATCCTATTAAGAACATGCCAACAAATAAAAATAAGAAAATGGCTCACAGATTAGAAATATTCAATATACACTCCAATTTGAAAGGAAGGAAGCACCAAGCATTGAGGCAACTCAAGGGCCATCACATTCATTTTCCATACAAGTAAAGTGATGCTCAGGGTGTTGCAGCAATGAGTTTTACTACCTAAAATGTGATGTAGAAAGAGAGCTTCATGGATACTGTAATATGTACTGTATAGCCGAAAAGGCAAATATGTGGGTGCTGGACCAAATCAATCCTGAACTCTTGCTAGAAGCTGAAATAACTAAACTTTGAACACATCATGTCATTCTAATATGTGCCATCAACTTACACTTCATACATAACAACCCTAATAGGGTGTTCATGATATGTGAGATATTTAAGGAGTTATTTCACCAGTGCCACACACAAATACTCACGGAGTTTCAATGGCTGAGTGGGTATTTGAGCCTAGGTCTCCTGATCATACTCTGTTAGTCCAGCCACTACCCCAAACTGATTATCTAGAAAACAAGACTCAAAGGAAAAGGGATAAATGCCAAGAAAAGTCAAAAGCAGTAAGAAGGGAGAAAGATCTACAGTAAGACTGATTGATTCAATAAATGAACCCACATTCTTAAGTTTGCAAGAGCCAAGCTAGGCTGTTAATGACAGGACCTGTTGGAGGGTAATGAATTCACATAAATAATTATGTGACGTCAAGTTGATCTTGATTTCTGGTGACTCTTACCAGGGTTTTCTGGGAATAAAGTACTCAGAAGTGGTTTACCAGATCCTTCTTCTGATGCTGCTATAGAACTGTCAAGTGTGTCCAAGGCAATCATACTTGGAAAATCAACTGGAAAAACACCCATTGACATCACTGGAGTCTAGATGATGATTTAAATCTTTTTCAATATATTGACTCGAGGAACCTATCTCACCATCTTATGATTTGTTCAGAGTCTATGTACAAGAAACAACTAACATATTGTTGAGTGATGTGTGATTTTGGATGCAAAACCTGCCTTTTCAAAGACTGTGAAAAGGTCAAGAAAAAACTCCACCTTCACCCTGTTTCACAGCCAATGGCTATTCACAGCCAGTACTTCCCCAATCTGCTGTTTTCCCATCATGGTATATTCTTTACTCAAAAGGAGTTTTTCCTTAGCTGTTTCTTTAGTCCATATCTGATGTACACCAATGCTGGTCTTCAAACAGAATTATGGAATTAAAATATTATTACTCTGAAAGACATTTGTCTGCACTAATGGATATTAAGACATTTTTAAGATCTCAAAGCTGAATTTATAAAAAATACATATATAAAAACATCCTCCTGTGAATATTATGACTGCCTCGTGAAAGAGCTATAAAAACGGGTGTGGCTTTCACTTGGGCAAAGTAATTATGATGGAAATCTATACCAATGTGCTTCATACTTCTTCCACAGCAAACAGCAGAATGTAGGATTGTATCTACATATGGCAGTTTTAAAAAGGCAGCTGGGAAAGACAAAAGACATCAAGAGGCTCTCCCTTTTCTCCTAGTTTGCTCCCATCCCACTGCCTTGGAGCCAAATGAATTTGTTGCTTTTAAGGATACTTGTAGAGAAAGAAAGAAAGGAATATCATCATCATCTTCGAGTGAATGGGGAGGGGAAGAGGTTTGAAGACAGGCAGCCAACGTTTACCTTTGTAAGAAAGAGGTGGGAAAGGTACATGGAGACCCAGATGATAACTCAGACGAAGGCAATCGCAATAGTCATGGCTACAAATTAATTGTGGAGAGCACCATGTCGCCTTTTTCATCTTACCTCCATTCAGTCATGTGGTAAGTGTGTACAATTTCCATGCAATGAGTGGAGTATGGAATGCCCCTCTCCATCATCACTCTGAACATGCAAAAGCAACCATCTCCAGGTATATCCTGATAGCCAAAACCTAAGAAAAATCAGGCTCACATGCAGAGGCTACCAGGTAGTGAGCTCCCTCACTGAGTGTAAATTACACAAACATTTTTTTGCAGTACTGAACAGTCTGATATTTAATTGAATATTTGCCTATTGATACATGATGAAATTGTTTCTATTGTTACTTAAACTTTCTGCTGTCATTTTATGTATTGTGAAATGGTTTGGTGGAAAAACAGCACATAATTGTACACTAGTTTAATAAGCAGCTAGCTCTGTGATGGCAAAAAGGTTTAAAGATGATGCTGATGTCCTTTCCATCCTCACCACTAATCCCCTTCTATGCTGTACTGAGGGTTTGAATGTGGATTTTATTTGGCAACAGCAGAGCTTGAAAACTGGCCACGTTTGCTGGTGGTACTCTGGGAACTGTAACCTTAAATGCAAACATTTCTCATCTCTGCAAACTATTGCATGTTAACAGTATTGTAGCATCCATCTCATACCACTCCACTGCTGCAACATCATTACCATTCTCCATAACATGGGCACTACACTACCATAGCAGTCATTGAGCCCTATATTGCATACTCATTTGTGAAGTGAGACAAGAAAGAGCCTATAGTCATAATAAAAATATTGTTCTTTCATTCCGATACCCAGAGTTAATTCCTATTTTGTGGTAACACTTCATGGGACTTTGTCTCCTTTACTTCACACCCAAGGGTACTATTTATCAACATTAAAGTGTTTTTCTTTTTTTAAAAAAACCCTACTTTCTTGTGCAAAGACGCATAATCTTCGGAATATACAGCTTTGTGAATGCCAAGAATTGTTTTATGTGATGAACCTCTACACATTCTGACTTCATTAAGTCAAGCAACATGTACTAATTTGACAGAGCACACAAAAGAGTTTGATACAGTTTAAAAATTGGGATGTTATTTTGAATCACAGGTCAAAGAAGAAAGTGCTAGTAGTAAAACTGGAAAACTCAATGAAGCTTACTTCTGAATTGATTAGATATGCAAATAATTGTACTATTACACTTTGATCCCCCTCCCTGACACCACTGAATACCTTTTAAATATTTGGTTTCAAATAATGCATTTTTTCCACAACAATCTTATACATGTAAAAACAGAAAATATTCCAAAATACTTTAAACCCCTCATTTGTCATTGTCATTCAGGAATAATAAGACTGCACTAACTGTTGCAGTTGCTGCATTCTAGGCTTCCAAATACACTCAGGATCTTTTTGAATTACCTGTTCCACTCAATTTTGTGTCATCTATAAATGTGGTAAATATTCCCTGAATTCACTTATCAAAGTCATTAATAAAAATGTTGAAGAGTATTGAGCTCAGGAGTGAGCCTCATGGTACACCAGTTGTTACCTCCTCCCAGTTTTAGAAGGAGCCCTTGATAAGCACTCTCTGAGTACGAATCTGTAACCAATTTTGTGTCCACTTGACACTTGTGCTATCCAGCCCACACCTACTTAGCTGGCTAATCAGAACATCATTTATTTATTTATTTATATGCTGCCTTTCTTCCCATAGGGGACCCCATCATAGGGCACTTTGTCAAACGCTTTGCTGAAGTCAAGATATATTACATCTACAGCATTCCCATCATCTACTAGAGAGGTTAGTTGATAAAAATCCCCTGTTCAGAAGACAATTTTGTTGGCTTAACTTACCTCTTAAGATATTCTATGCTAAGTTGGTGTTGTGTTATGCTGTGCCTAACTGTGAAGGATGTGATCTGTGTATACTTCAGAACTATGCTGATGTGTTTTATTTCAATTAGCTTACCTTTATTATTTTCTGCTGTGTCCTCTTGATTGTCTCAGCTTTTGTCTCAAATTGTCTTTTTGCTCCAAGTGCTTCTTGAAAGCTTTTTGGAATGTTTGTCTTTTTTGCCTTTTCATTTTTAAAAATAAAATAAAAAAGGTCTCCAAACAACTGTCTTAGTTTTTGGCTCTTGTAGTGCTAAAACCAGGTTCTACCTTGACCGATTATGGGGAGTTTTGGTGCTTTTGTGGGTGTGGCAGCAGTTCAACATTGCAAAGTAAGCATAGTGGTTCTGAACGCCAAGCCTTGTACATACTTGGACTCCATGGAAGCACTGCCAAGTCTGTGTAGACTGGAGTGTTGGGAGGTACCAGGACCGGACAGACTTCCTAATCATCATCACATTTGACACACATAGGCTCACCCACACCAGGATAAATAGGGTAATGTGGCTGAACCCAATAACCATCAAAGAATCTTCCCTCTTTCTGAGGGAAAGGATACAATGAAAAAGAGAAAACAAATGCATAAAGGAAAGAAGGATTCTGTGAGCAAACAACGGAATTATTTGTCACATTTGTCAGCAGTATTCAGACTAAGATTAAGGGGATTTTTGTTTAATACTTCAGAGCAAAGTAATTTTATAGGAGTGGCCAGTATTACTGTCACCTACAGCGAAGAGAATTCAATCTCTCACTGCTGGAGGGGGATGCTATTTACTGCTAAGACATCTGCCTGCTGGCAAGGTTAGCAGCATTTTTTAAATAAATTATGTGCATAATTAATGCTTGTGTATTTGGACAATTCTGTGCTGCAAATAAAATGGCGAGTTCTTGCCAGAAACTGCAATGGTACAACACAGACAGCAGGATCTTAGGATCCTTAAGAATGTGAGAATAATTGTCAGTATAAAAAGGACGGTAACAGAAAGAAAACATATATCTTTTTTACAGAGTAAATGGTATTCCAGAGGCAAACAGTAGGTCAGGTTGTGCTGGTTTTTGTTTTGGTTTTTTTGTAATGCAAGAAAAATTGAACATTGTTTGATCAATTTTGTGAATCTTCTTCCATCTTTTTTTAAAAATTCCAATATTTCCAATATTTCTTTTATTTTTATATGCAAGAGGATTTGAAAATCTTTTGCAGGCTGCTTTAAGAATGATCATGATTTTATCCATGCATATTAATTTAGTACACATACACACTTCTAATTTATGAGCATATAGAATACACAGACAGCCTTTCTTCTTTTTTATAAAACAAAAAAGTGAGACATCAATTGAAGCTGAATGGTATAAGATTCAGATAGATAAAATGATCGCAGAGCATAGTTGGAACCCACTACCACAAGATAAAGCGATAGAGGCTGAGATTTTCATATGAGACACCCTGAACATAGTTCATAGTCTAAAATGCCTAGATTTATTATGATTTAAAAAGAAAGAAGAAAGGATTGCTTGTTATCTCTGCAGGATAAATAGGATTGATCCAGATTTGAGTACTAAGCAAGCAGAGGGTAACAGTCTATTTCAAGGGTTCCCAAACTGTGCCCCACAGCTCTGTGGGATGCCTGGGATCCAAGCTGGGGCACCATGGGAAAAGGGATGAACACAGAGCTATCAAGGCTATAAAAGAGCTGTTCATAGTCCTATGTAGAGGAGCTGTTCATAGCTCTATGTCAAATAGGAACTGGAAATGAAGGCAATGTGCCTGCTTCTCCTTGACCCATTTCTATGGTCCCTGATGATGGCACTTGCTGAGTGGCTTCGTAAGTTTCCAGCATGAGGACCTGGAAGGAGATGGGCCCTTGGGGATATCTGGGGTGGAGGGAGGAAATGGGATGGGATGAGTGGGGAGAGGTGTCAAGATCCTGTCCCTGGTGGCAGTGAGACCCTGATGGCTCCTCTGAGCAAGGGGAGATGTAGCTAGTAAATCAAGGGAGCTGCAAGTCCAAAATGTTTGGGAACCACTGGTCTGTTTAGCCTTTTTTTATTTGTTCATGACTTTGTGTACCTTGGCTCAACCATCTCTGACACACTCTCTCTAGATGTCGAGCTGGATAAACACACTGGCAAAGCAGCCACCATGTTCTCTAGATTCACAAAGAGAGTATGGCTCAATAAGAAGCTGACGACACATACCAAGATCCAGGTCTATAGAGCCTGTGTCCTGAGCACACTCCTGTACTGCAGTGAGTCCTAGATCCTTTGTGCACAGCAGGAGAGAAAGCAGAACACATTCCATATGCGTTGCCTCTGATGGATTTTTGGTATCACCTGGCAGGACAAAGTTCCAAACAGAGTAGTCCTAGAACGAGCTGGAATTTTTAGCATGTATACATTATTTAAACAGTGGCATCTACATTGGCTTGGGCACATTGTGAGAATGGCTGATGGTCAGATTCCAAAGGATCTCCTGTATGGAGAATTAGTGCAGGGAAATCGCCCCAGACCATAGCTGTGATACAAGGACATCTGCAAGCGGGATCTGAAGACCTTAGGAATGGACCTCAACAGATGGGAAACCCTGACATCTGAGTGTTCAGCCTGGAGGCAGGCATTGCATCATGGCCTCTCCCAATTTGAAGAGACCCTTGTCCAGCAGGCCGAGGCAAAGAGGAAGTCACAAAAGCAGCAAAATCAGGGAGCTGGACAGGGGACAGATTGGATTTGTCTTCAGTGTAGAAAGGATGGTCAGTCTCAAGTCGGCCTCCTCAGCCACACCGGACGTTGTTCCAGGTCCTCCATACAGAGCACGTTACCATAGTCTTTCGAGACTGAAGGATGCCTAATTAACTAAACTAAAAGTTATTACCAACTCTTTAAGCCTATTTATGCTTCTGTAAAAAATACCTTGAATACTCTGCATGATCACTATTAATATCCTTGGACTGTTTCAGTGCATCATCATTTCAGCTAACAAATAAATTCACCAAGATGAACTGTTCATATTCAAGTCCTAACAGACACGTGGTGGCTCATCCTAACTACAAAGTTCTTTATTAAAGCTTTTGGTATCTCTGCTACTATAGCAGAACTAATACAATTTCACTTTTTCTTTGTATCTGTAATGGTTTCCCATTATCCTGATAAGTGGGCAGCCATTCTGCTTCTCTTATTGATATAGCTGCAAAGAGGAATTAGATTTCACCATTTATGTAACAGAGATTAATTGATTAGATTATTAATTAAATATTCCATTAAATCCTCTCCACTCTCTCCTCTCTCTCTTTTTAAAGCTGAGCAGTATGACTCCTTAGGGTTTTCACCATACCCTTGAAATAATAAATAAGATAATGCATAACTAAACATTGTATCTAATCTGGTGAGGGATAATTGATCAACCAAGATGCACTATTAAGACAGACAGAATCATAACTCATGTCCCCTAAAAATATTCTTTGATTTCCTCCCCTTCCCGGTCTTCTGTTATCATGTTAAACACACTGCAATCACTATAAGTATGTATTATTCAAGTAATATAAGTATAATTCAACGGATTCCCATGTGAACTTAACAGTGCTGGTTCATACATGAACTAGAATGTCCATCTATGCAATGCTTCAGATACATGGGTTGAAAATAAAAACAGCAAATGGCCTTTTAGGTAACTCATAATTAAAAGCAATTTTGAGCTGCCTTTTCAGGGAAACCACCCCTGGGATATATTTGCTACCTGTTTGACCTTCACGATTGTGAGTCCTTGGCAGTGTCAATGACCCTCTGAACTGAATTCAAAACTAATCTCTACCAGAAAAGGAGAAACAGAATTCATGCAAATCATATTAATTCCAACATTTCCCCAGTGAGCTGGGTATAAACTACAGCCTAATTAAATATTTTTTAACGATGTGAGTAATTTTTGCCAAGGGGCGGATTCAGGGGAAAATTTAATATGAGATCACAAAAGCTGTTCCCAGCGTTGATTCTGTAAATTAATGACTATCTGCCTTATGATAAAAACATGCTGCCAAGAATGAAAATGAAGTCAGCAAAGCTTGCTCTATTTGTCTAACAACCAAATACACAGGATACAAAAGTTTAAAGGATATGGAAAATTTCCATTGTCTCTGTCTGATGTACTCATGTGAATTATGCATAATGCTGAACTAAATTTCGGAAGGGCAGAGTTCTTCTTGGGTACTGCTATTATCACTTGAACAAGTCCTGGAACTTAATAAGCCCAAATCAAACATTTACAATATAATCACAGCAAGTACTTTGTTGGTTGGCAGTCTGTTCCATAAGTCCACCAGCGAAGTGAGAATGACGTCACTGGCAGTTTGTGACTATTTAAAGAGCTCCTGCTTTGATTTCAGGTTGTGCACAACTTGTGCACAATGACAGAAGTTGCAAGCTACCCAGAACTGAAGCAGAAATGTAGTACTGTAATGACAATCTGCTACTGCCAGTGACATCACTCTTGCTTCACCAGTTGAATTGCAGAACAGGATACTGGCATTTGTGTATTTTAATGGATATGTGTTTCTACATTATTTGGAAACAACTTTTAAAACAGCAAAATAGAAGCCCTAGGGCACTCATATATAATATAAGGACGCTCCATCGAGTTTAAACGTTAACAAACTAAAAAGGGTTAACAACTTCACTGGGTCCCTACCTGACAAAGCAAGTGAAAGAATGTAATTTGTATCCTATTTCCACCAATAGTCTTTCCGTCTGGCTGCCTATCACCAGTTAGTTACATACACCCTTCATCATCACTATATTATGAAGGTGATGTGAGAACTGAAAGAAACTCTCTTGGTACTTTCTCCTCCAGATAATAAGAAATACATAGCTAAGAAGCTCATGAACACCTAAAGGAACACTGTCATAAAGGGGAAGGAAAAAAAATTCATTTTATCATAATCTGGAAATTAAGTCGACAGACATATGATATGTGACTGAGAGGCTAATTTTAAAAATATACAGTACTATCTGAGCTGTGCTTTATACCATCCAGATTCTGATTACTGTTTTAGAAGGCATTCTATTAGAGATAGCATGCCAGATGTAATAAAATAAACATTTAGTGTTAATTATTTTCACTTTAACCAGTGAAAGATCTGTGTCTCTTTCAACTCTGTATACAAAAGGAGTATCAACCAGATAATACTTGAATATTCTAAATCAGTGCTAGATGAAAAATTAGTGAGCTAGGATTTTGGTAGTGACCTAGTCAGAAAGGTGATTATGGGGAAAAGAGGCTTGCCACTCTGTTTATTTTAATTTTCTTTCACTATGGGCCACATTTATAGCCTTTCAATTAAAAAGGTCATTCTCCATTAAACAACATACTATTGCCTCATTATAATCATAAAATTAGGAAGGAAAGATTGATGTGAGGAATATAGAGAAGCCGCTCTAAGCTGAACAGCAGCTTCTAACAAATTTGAACACAGAATCTTTTAAGCCATTTTAGCCACGGGAATGTCTAATTTGTGCTATAAGAGCCAAAACAATGCCATAACCTAATGTGTTAGAGTTTATAGTTAAAAGTATTATTACATTTTAAAAATATTATTCACTGGTGGGAGGAATTCTGGGAGTTGTATTCCAAAAGGTTAACTTTTCCAAGCTCTACATGCTACCTTTATTCACTCCTTCCACTAAACACTGTTTCTTGAAGTGGGTCACATCACACTGCTGCATGGATTGGACATCCCTTGTTACTGTCACAGGTTGAATATTGAGCTCTACCCAGCTACACTGAAAATTATGAAGCAAGGAAAATTACTTCTGTGGATGAGAGAGAACTGAGATTACCCTGTAAAGCAGCTCAAAAAGGAATGGACAAAAAACATGGTCATAATTTATACACAGTAATTATGAATATTTTCTTTAAAAAGCATACTATGCTCAATACAACTGTAACAGAACAGTCACCAAATTTATAGATAATCCTCTGAATTTTTACAAAGAACTTCTGCAATGCAATGAAATGAAGGTAGTTTATATACAAGGTCTGAAAAACTGGCCAAAACATGTACCTTAAAATTATAATCTTATAAATTTTAAATTACATTTCTTTTACATTTGTAAAACATAATATGTCTTTGGGGGACATCAGTGAATTTTGCTGAGAGCAGATTTCATTTAAAAGTGCAAAGACAAAGTAAGTTGTGAAGAAAAAGCAAGATAATTTTCACAAGGAACAGCCCAGAATTAAAGTGAAAACTGTGCTTGGGTAATGTGGTTTCTCTTTATGCCCATTTTAACTACAGCCAAATATTCTTCCATTGCTGGAGAATTCCTGTCTCCTTGAGTTACCTTGTATTAAACATTAGGCATAAAATAATATTCAAAGACTTAAAGTGACATTTCTAGGACCAGGCAACAGTATTTGGTCTGTACCCTCTATATTGATAGTCTCAAAGACACAAAACTATTAATAGATTAATAGAGACTAATGGATTAATTTGTTTTGGCTATTGATGAAGCTGTAAGACAATATTTTGTGTTCAAACATTTCTTCTTGAACTACAAACCCAGAATAATCATGATTTTCTGACCACACTGTTTGGCTAATTGGAAATATTCAAATCTTTAAACTGCATTTTCTCTTAAAAAGTCCTGTCATAGAGTTCTAGAAATGAAAGAAGACAGCAAATTGGGTGTGTAGCAATGGGGGAAAAATTGGAGTAGTACTGTCTAGTCAGAAATCACATTGTCAAAAGTACATGAGCATGACCAGCTTCAGAAAGTCTCCAGGGCCTGTCAAAACTAGAAATATGCCAATAAATTGAAGGAATGTTGAAGGAGACTCTAAAAGATTAAGAGACTGGAGTGACTGATTTATAAGCTAAGATTAAAATCTACAACACAACTTACATGTCTGCCTAATGATAACTGCAAAAATGGGTGACAGATCTGATGGAGGAGTGCATTCATCCACTTTAAACTGGCTGAGGAAGAATTTTCCATGGGAATTCTCTTGCTGATGCTAGTCAGGTTAATGCTGCTAGTTACAAGTAGCTATGATTGCCTTAGCATTTAATATAAACGCTGTAGATTTCATCTTCCATTCCCATGAGGAAGCTTTTTGTAAACAAAAAAGTAGAAAGAGACCATTGCTTCTCAGTGCCTGCAGCTACACAGTTTAGCTGAAAAGTGAAAGTTTACGGATCATCCATACTTTGAAATCCATGATCATTTTTAAAGCAGCCTGCAAAAGATTTTAAAATCCTCTTGCATGTAAAAATATGCTTTTATCCTCCCCATAAATCCTAAAACTAGTTCCAATCCTCAGGAGTCCCCCCCCCATTCTAGTCCTATTAGCCAATATCATACTTACAAATAGAATCCACAGTTGTAAAGGATGCGGAACACTAATTGCATTAATAGAAAAAGAACTCAACATCTTTTAAAACCATTTGTTTTAAATCACTGGGAGATTTCTGTATTTATGCTAGAGTGATTGCTCCTTTCCATCCATCAGTGGAGTACAGTAGCTGTTAAGGTACTTGGAATTTGTCTAGACTTGATATCAAGTTTTTCTTTTCTTTTCCATTTCCTCACCTACTTACTTTTAGTAACATCTTGCCTGATGAATAGATTTCTATATTTCAAACGTTTTCGCATAGTTGTATCTTTCTGTGTGTCCCAATAAACATTTTATACTGATGTGAGTTGTAGGAGTACGGAGATCACAGAGAATTCCTCACTTGACTGGCAGTATATTTTTAAAGTCATAATCCTAAGAATAGTTATTTGGAATTCCAGGAACTCCTTCGCTAGTAAGTATACCTGGCATTGTTTATCCTACAAACTGCTGATGGCTTGGATAGATATAATGAACATAGTATATCTGTCAAACAGTGTTAACTATGGAATATGTTTTGATGCCAAATTTGTAATATTAAAAATGGTAAGCATAGAAAACCACGGCATGTTTGCTCTATTTCTTTCAGAAAGCTGCCTCAAAGGAATGTTGCCAACATACAGTGGTGCCCCGTATAGCGAGGTTAATCCGTTCCGGATTAACCTTCGCTATACGAAAACATCGCTGTGCGGGTAAGGAAAGCCTATTGGAACGCATTAAACTTAGTTTAATGCGTTCCAATAAGCGTCCAAACTTACCCCTCCAGCGATGTTTTCGCGTCCGGTGGCCATTTTGGAGCCGCCGATCAGCTGATCGGCGGCTCCAAAATGGCTGCCGGATGACCCGAAATGGCCCCTATCAGTGTTTTCGCGCCCTCCCCTTGCTTACGGAGGTCGCGAAAACGCTGCAGGGGGGGCATTTCGGGTCATCCGGCAGCCATTTTGGAGCCGCCGATCAGCTGTTTGGCGGCTCCAAAATGGCCGCCGGACGCCCCAATCGTCGCAAAGCGAGTGCGGCGATTGGGGCAGATCCGTATAGCGATCCCCAAAAAGGGATCGCTATACGGATTCTTCGTTAAACGGTGCGCTCGTTAAGCGAGGCACCACTGTATTGTCTTTGGGTCCAAGTTCCAGTTCCGAGCTCTTGGTACCAAGTGCTTAGTCCCAAGTTCCAGTCCCTATTAAAAATACGTTTTTCACCTCAGGGAAAGAAAAAGGGGGATGGGTGGGTTCTGAGTCAATGAAAAAAAAACCCAAGTCAAGTCTAAGTCGAGTCCCCATTGTGACTTAGTTCCAAACTGACAGCAAGTTCAGTTTCCATTCCTGCAGCTTCATCTATCTTTATTTTGAAGGAATGAAAAATAAAAATATTTTTGTGCAGATTGACCACACCAAAGGGATATATCACTTTGAAAAATATTCATATGCCAAAGGGGTGGGGAGACTGGGTATGTTTCTAAAAAAGATAAATAGGAAAACAGAAAGATAAACAATAATATGATTATTGATGTGGTTTTGAATTTGGTGTCTTCATGGCCCCTTCTCTCCATGATCATTTAAAATCTTGTGAATGAAGCTTGACTTCCAGGCAAAGAGGAGTAAGGAATCTCACTAAGGAACCATCATTTAGCTATATACAGAATTCTATGGAAGTTTCAGTCCTCAGAGTCAGTTTAGACATTCATAAATAATGGAGAATGTATAATGAGTAACTCATGCTTTTGAATGTTCTGTTTCAATAAATGTCCAAAGCAAGGAGTCACTGAAATTCCTAGTTTTGATGATGAAATTAAAAGGAAGTTACAATTAATAGCAAATAGTACATTGCCTAAATTCTGTACTTAAAATCAGTAACGTGTTTTCAATGTGACCACAACAGAACTACCCTGAGAGACTGAAATTCACTTGGTTTGGGAAGCTAAGCAGTATCTAACCTGACTAATACTTGGATGGGAGACTCTACATAGTACAGTGGTGCCTCGATTTACGAAATTAATCCGTATTGGAACGGTGGCCGTAACTTGAAATTTTTGTAAGTCGAAGCATCATTTCCCATAGGAATGCATTGAAAACCGATTAATCTGTTCTGTCCGAAGAAAAAATTACCAAAAATTAAGAATTAAAAAACAATTAACAGAGCAAGTCCCACGCTGGGACTGCAAAAAAAAAAGAAAGAAAGAAAGAAAGAAATCACCAAGAAACAAAACAACACAGAAACATAACCCCCCAGCGTAAACCTACCCTCCAAAATCCACCCAGAACAACTTTTTTAAAAGGAAAAAGCAGCACCTTACCAGTTCGAAGCCTCGGAAGCCTCCCGGGCTTCTCAACTGCTGTGACTGCTGCCAGCGGGGGCCTCACTGGCTTCCCTGACACCATCGGAGGCCTCCCAGGGTTCCCTGCTGATGGCCGGGAGGCCTCTGATGGCCGGGAGGCCTCTGCCAGCGGCGATCGCAGTGGTGGGGAAGCCCGGAAAGCCTCCGACAGCAGCGGGGAAGCCGGTCAGGCCTCCGGCAGCGGTGGTTGCAGTGGCGGAGAAGCTCAGGAGGCTGAGCACTGCCAGGATGGTCCGGTGGCTCGCCTCCCAGCGGCAGTGGCAACAGCAGTGGAAGCCCCGGAGGCTGAGCCTCCCTTTTCCTAACCGTTGGGGCAAAGAGGCAGCCTCATTGCCACCAATAGTTTGAGTTTCCTGCCCTTTCCCCGTCTTCTTCCATTTGTAAGTGGAAGCTCTGGCCGCAAGTCGAAGCAAAATTTTGCAGCCGGAGCTTTTCGTATGTCAAAATTTTGTAAGTAGGGACGTCCGTAAGTTGAGGCACCACTGTATTTGGAATCTCCAGATAGGAATAAAAAGAAATCCTGCCTGAAATCCTGGATAGCTAGTAAACAAAAACAGTCTCAGTATAGGGCAGCCTTCTATGTCTTATACATAGAAAAACAGCTTAATTTGCATTCTTAAATTTCATGGCTTGATTTCAGGAAACTGCACTGATGAAAGTGGCAGGTTTATCTTGGGACTGCTTCCATGAAGAATGTTTCTATTTTGGCCTAGCCAAAAATAGTCAGTGAAACACAACTCACATTAAGGCTAAGAAATGGAGCTTGTAAAAGTTCATTTAAAAATTGGAACTCCCAAGATCCCCCAGTCCTGCATGGCCAAAGATGACAAAAATAGCTTTTCAAAGCTAGTTTGACCAGTTCATTTAGCAGTGGCAGTGTGATTCCTCATAGTCCATTCATTCATTTTAATGGAAAATGAAATAAATTAGCCCCATTTGCTCAATTCCTTAAAAGTGAATAGGGATTCAGATGAATTAATTCTGAATCGGAAATCAACAAGTTATTCATTTGTTTCATTAATTTTACATTGGTTTCTGTTAAGAAGAAAAATTGCAACATACTGATACAAGTCTACACAGGTCACAGAAAGGTTACATGGAAGGGAAACAGTGCCATGAGATTACAAGATAAAAACTGAGATCTACAATATTACTTAATTATGGACTTTGATTGATCTTTTCTAGCATTTTCTAGGTTTGGTGTACTAGGTACAGTGTATTCTCTTTTACTGGGAGCTTTTGGGGACCATGTGACTTGTCCAAGCCAAGGTTGGCTTTTCTGCTACAAGGCACTGTGGAGAACTGAATTACGGTCCCAAGTACTCCAACTCACTGAACCAGCAGAGGTCTATAATACAGGAAACCTCTGAAATTTGGAATTTTTTAGGATGTGAAATGCAGACACCATGAGAAGAAAACTGACTTTGTCACTTACATCAATCTGTCAGAAATTGGGCAAATCTGACACTGGAAGACAGAGTTACATAATGAAGAAGAATTCCATGCAGTTTGGAACAAAATCATCAAAATTATTCACAGCTGAGGACTGGGGGGGGGGGTGTCTTTCATTTAACTTAACTGATAGTAATTAAATTAATGAATTAGTTTTAACTTAAACTGAATTAAAAGAAAAAGAAAAATAGCAAAATATTCTATTAAAGCAAGTAATACAATTTGTGCTTCCCCTCCATAGAACACTCCTAATACCTTTCACAACCATCTCCAAACAGCTGGCTGGCTGCCAGAACTAACATGAACCTAGGAAATTGCCTTATATCAGCTATGATCATAAGCTCATCTAAACTTGTACTATATATTCCAAGTGGCACTTGCTCCAGATTTTTCCCATTATCACCTCCCCCCTTTATTTTACAAAGCAGGAAGTTAATAAGTGATGAAGTCTCAGGTTGATGGAAACAGCAAGAGCAGCTGCAGACTAAACTTTGCCTTACAAGGTCTGGGTTTGATAGCATAACCTGAATGATGTCAAACTCTAAGACAACACATGTTTTTACAAGATATGCCCTTCCTCAACCTTGCAGACCCAGAACACTCTTGCATGCATCCTAAGTATATTTTACTCTGAAGTATCTTTCTTCATGGGAAGTTACTGGAGAGCATGGGATTAGACTAGGCATGGGCTATTCATATCTCCAGGGATATGAACATGACCCATGGCACCACAAGGGCCTAATTCCCTCCTCCAGAATCCGCCAGCCCACTCACTGGGCTTTGCGAGGCACTGAGGTCCTTCATCACTGTCATCACGCCAATCATGGCAGGAGCCCGGCTGTCTATCTCCACTTCCTTGTGCAGCCGGGCTCCGGCTTACTTTGGCAAGGGGGTGGGATGCCGAGTCTCCCCACTCAGCTGATCAGTGGTTGGCTCTGCAAGGAGGTGAGGAAAGTTAGCCAGATTTCTGCCATGATTGATGTGACAACTGCGACAAAGGACCCCAGGAACGCGCAGAGCCTAGTGAGTGGACCCGCCGGTTCTGGGGGAACTGTGCCTTTGTGGCACCTATGGTGATCCAGGTCATATTTGGGTTCCCAGTGATATGAATACAAATAGCTCAGGTCTAGATTAGAGCTTTTCTGGAATTATTGAGTTTAAAACATAAATGTAAAAATAGAGCTCTCCCTGGTAGTTTCTACATTTTGACATATTGGACCAAGGTTACTCCCAGCAAAGATTACGGAAGCTGTTGCCATAATAAAGCAGCTCGGGGAGAAGACAATTTAAAAATGTCTCCTTCCAAAACACGCAACACTTTTTTTGTGAATATCTTGTTAAATGGGGGGGGGGTGTCAAAATTATGAGGAACTTCCCACCAAGTCACTGAGGACTGAAGGTGGGGCCTTTGCATGCAAAACATGTTCTCCCTCTCTTTCCCTCTTTCGCTTCCCCTGTTCCCTGAGCTATGGGATCCTTCTTATGACACTGATAACAGATTACGTATCAGTAATAAATCACATAAGTAACACTCACTAAAAGCATTAGCCATAATTGGAATGATCATACTTGGCTACTGGTATCTCTCTAATCAATGAATGGGCAAAGTGCAGCACTCCAGATATTGTTAAACTGCAGCTCCCAGCATTCTTCACCACTGACAATGTTGGCTAGGGATGATGGGAGTTGCAGTCGAACCACATCTAGATGGCAGAACCTCTGCCCTGATGGAATATGCACAATGACTTTCTTCCACAGGACACTAGGAAAGTTGCAACAGATAAGGCCAGGTAATGAATTAGAAATAGGGCAGTGGGGCTAGGTGGAATCTCATTGCAAAGTACAATTTTATTATATTCTACATTTAAATGTAGAGCAACTGAATTTTTTTTGTCAAAGTTGATGTTTCTTAGAAAATTCATATAAATGTAAGTACCTTATTTGATAGGACAATTAGAATTCAAAGCTTACCATTCTGAGAACATATATCATATTCATTGGTATTTTTCATGAAGGAAGCAGAAAGTTTCTATAAATAGTCTGAGTTTCTCCTTTCTATTTGTTTTAAGAAGTGGAGTTTAATAACATCATCAACCTACTTTTTTATAAGATGTAATGGATTGCCAGAGTTACAAGGGTGTTCAATACTGTAAAGCCTGTTTAAAAATTCACTTCTCAACCATACATTACTGAAAAATTGTTGCAGATTCCATGAATCCAAATACAGTGGTGCCTCGCAAGATGAATGTAATTTGTTCCACGAGTAGCACTGTCTCGTGAAATTTTTGTCTTGCGAAAAGCGGTTTCCCATAGGAATGCATTGCAATGCACAGGTTCCTATGGGAACCTTGCAAGAAGAAAATAATTCATTCGTCTTGCGAGGCATTGGTCTTGCGAAAAACATCTGTCTTGCGAGGCATCGGTCTTGCGAAAAACATCCGTCTTGCAAAGCATGGCCATAGAAGAAACTGTCTTGCGAGGCACCACAGAGATCGCAAAAACCATTAGACTTACAGGTTTTTCATCCTGCGAGGCATTCATCTTGCGAGGCACCACTGTATTAGGTTGTGTGGTGCTTTTCCATTTGTTGTTTATTGCCATTTGTTCTGTGGTGGTGACAGACTGAGGGAGGGGCGAATCGAGATGAATCAGGTGTGAATCTTTAACAGATTTTGCTCTTCTTGACATCATACTAAATGCAGCAATCCATTATGCATAATACTAAAAGAGTGCATTGGTAACGTTTCAAAATCCTACTGAATAAGCAAATAGAAAGGAAATTCGAACTCCTTAATGCTTTTAGTGATTGTTACTTCTGCCTTTTATTTTATAACTGGTGGGGAATAAATCTATTATCATTTTCTTTGCATTGCTATAAAATTTATATAATGGTATCTGCATCATAGCAATGCAGTACACAGCACATTTTCTCTGTATCAGTCCCTCTAATCTATCTTCACTTAATCATTCATGCTTTCTAGAGTCTTAAGGCGAAAAGTATATATGAAATTATAATACATAGATGTTCCTTTATGGCTTAATTTGCTGCGTTGTCAAAATATTACATTAGTTTAAAGTGAAGCTGGGGTTCCAAATAATGTAGCTAATGGACTACTGGGTTTTAGCTCAAAGGTGATTTAAAAATGTAAATATTACAGAGACATTTCCTTCTCAAGACATATTCTTTATTTTAAATTACTAAAAGTTAGGATTGTATAATTGTGGAACTCCAATCCATTCATCACCCTCAGCATCAGTCTTATAGCCTCTTAACAGGACATAATAACTGAATGTAAATTTATCACATAAAATTACTGTATTAAGGAGAACTTCAGCTAGCATGTAGTGTATTCAATTGATTGACATCCTACTTTGGAAGGAAAAAAATGATGTTTATTTAAGGAGAAAGCTATTAAATGCTTCCACATACTTTTTAAAGAAAAGTTGAAGCAATGGTGTAATACTGCTCTACTGGTGAAAGATTATTATCACCTTGAGGCAGTGTGGGCCTATCTGAATGTGAGGAAGGATTTGTAAAGCAAATGTCTATATAATAATTATTAGTTACACTTACATCCTGACTTTCCTGCAGTTAACTTAAAATGGAACACACCTCTCTCCTCTTCAACTTTGTCCTCACTTTATTTTCTTAGGTAGGTTAGACTGAAAGAGAGAGGCTCATCCAAGGACACCAAATCAGATTTATGTCTCAGTGAGGACCAGAACCTTGATTTTCCAAGTCCATTACCATCACAATTCAGTGCTTTTCCAACCATGAGTACAAATTACCACGCATACAACAATGCGACTTGGAAGGCCATTCCCCTACTTTCAGCCACATGTTGTTTTAGACAGGATTTTCACCACCGAGAGAGCTCAGAGGTAGAGAAAGCACTTAACACAATGTTCTCTCCATTTATGTTATTTTACCTTTTCCAAAGGAATCCATGGCACTCCTTCTCTTAGGAAACAGAAAATAAAACGGGAACACACAGAGAAATCACTGAAGTGGCATGCCTTATATCTGCTTATATTTAAAACCAGCTCCTATCATATTCTAGTGCATCAATGAAACTGAACCAAAGACACCTTTATGCAAATATATGTTTATATACAATATTCATAAATTCAACATGTTTTGTATTTTAATTTCCTTGAGATTTGCTTCTTTTGGGGTCAGGACAGTAAGTAGGTAACCTCAAACTTGCATTCTATTTTTTTTATTTTTTTTAGAAAGCCAAAACACACTATTATATCACACTTTAATGAATGTGAGTCAATGCTACATATTTTAAAAGTTGCTCTGGCATCTATTTGAGATAAACTTCCAGTTTCCAGCTAGGAAAAAGACTAACAGGGTTCTGTTTTGTTTTCTATGTTATTTAATATCCACATCAAACTGCTGGGAGAGTTTGCCTGAAGTTCTGGGGTTTGCTATCGCCATTACGTGGATGACACCCAACTCTAAATCTGAGGAAGCCTGTTTCAGCTCTAGACCAGTGCTTAGTGTCAGCAACGAACTGGATGAGGGTGAATAAACTGAAACTTACTCTGGACAAGACAGAGGTGCTCCTGGTCAGTTGAAAGGCAGATGAAGAAAAAGGGATGCAGCCTGTGCTGGATGGGGTTAAACTCCCCCTGAACACCAGGTAGTCCTGGATTTATCTCTGAGTCTGGATGCTCAGGTTTTGGCTATGGCCAGGACTGCATTTGCTAGTGTGTCAGCTGTGCCCATTCCTGGAGACATCTGATATGGCTACAGTGACAAATGCCTTGGTTATATCCCAATATGGATTACTGTAACATACTCTTCGTGGGGTTGCTTATGGAAAGTGTCAGGAAACTTCAGCAGGTCCGGAATGCAGCAGCCAGATTGCTAACTAGGTGGGACACGGGGATCACACAATCTCCCTGTTACAGCAGTTCCAGTGGTTGCCTATCAGGCAGATTTCAAAGTGAGAGTTCTAACAGATAAAGCCCTATGTGGCTTTGGCTTCATCTATCTCAAGACTGCATGTCCCTTTATGAGCTTGCTTGAGTGTTAAGATCATCAAACGAGGCCTTCCTCTCATTCCCGCCACCTTCACAGAAATTTTTCATGGAGAGCGACAGGAGAGAGCCTTCTCTGTCGCTGCTCCCAGATTCTGGAACTCCCTCCCACAAGAGGCTAGACTGGCCTTATCTTTACTGTCCTCCCAGAAGCAGGCAAAGGCCTTTCTCTTCAGGCCAGCTTTCCTTGAGTGACTGGCTGTGTGAGTGGCTTTCTTCTTCTTCAAGGATTGTTAAACTGTATTGAATGTATTTTGGTGTTGCTTATGGGTTTTTGTTATTGTACTTATTGATGTTTTTAGTAATGTATACTCATTGTTACTAAAATACTGTCTTTTAATTGTTGAAAGCTGCTTTCAGAATTTTTTTAAAAGAGAAAGGCAGGCTAAAAATGTTTTAAATAAATAAATACATATTGCCTGAATGGCTTCTGGGGTCAATAAGTGACAGGAAAAGTGTGTTTCTTTCATCTTCCCTCTCCACGTGCTAATTGTTTCTTGCAAATGTAAAGCAACCTCATAACATGTGGCTCATCTCAAGACATGTAGTTCTTTGCTCAGAATTTAACGCACTGGATTCAGTTCAAATGTTCTGCACAGGAAGATATACAGTATTCCCATTCAGGTCAATAGTATCAGGGGCATGCTTGGAGAAGCACATATCCATTTTCATAAACTGATCTGTAAACCTGGTGAAATTGAAGCATTTCACTTTAAGCCAATTTGATTTAATTGGCTTCAATGGGACCAAAACATGTTATACAGAAATATGACTGGATTATGGACAGGGCTATTAAGCAGTC
>NC_135783.1:314656821-314751821 GCF_051106095.1 Pogona vitticeps | reverse complement strand
TTGAGGACAAGACATTTTGGAGATTGCTCACGTATAGGGTTGTCATAAGCTGGAGGTGACCTGATGGCACATAAGAACAACAACAAAAAGGGATTGGGACTGGCAGAACTGATATAGATTAAGCGACAACCATATAACCAGTTTGCCATGTGCTGGACACTACACATTCTATCTCTAATAAAATTCAATGGGTTTCCAGCATTGATGTTCCATACAACCATTCTTTATTTCATTGATTCACATTTCACTTGTTTAAATCATTCCTAGCTCACCACTCAACACTGCTTGAGGCAGTTTACAATACAGTGATAAAGAAACAGAATATGCAGCATTAATAATTATAAAACTAGCCAAATCATCAATCAAATTATCTACTAAAGCATCAGCTGCACAAAAAGTATAATCTAGCAGCACCCGTTGACTTGATATGTTGCTTCTGGAACAGAAACAATAATTCTTTTCTGATGTTTAAAAGCATATGGATTAAGGATCTAAGGCACAGGAAGCACATTAGCCCTGCCCCCTTTAATCATTATATTCATTGTCCTCCTACATACAGTATCTGCAACCCTGGTGTACGAAAACAAGTCAGGATTTTAAGTTGGCTTATTTCCCTAATACAGAGGTGGGTAGGTCCAGAGATTAAATTTCTTTCCCCAGCATCATTTGTGGCCTGCATAGCTTGCCCAAAGTTGGGATGGGTTGGTAGTGGCATGAAACAAGAAATAGCTAGAGCACTACTTTCTCACAACCGTGCTCAAGGCAGCGTGGGGGGAGCACATGGATCTAAAGCTTAATGCTGTCATGCAAAGACGTAGCCTCTACTTTAGATTTCTAAAGCTTGTTTAAGTAAGTCTTATGGGGTATTCTAAACTTTAGCAAGAAAGCACATAGGCGTATCTTTATTAAGCTATTCATTGTTAAGATTATGGTGTTATTTGTGGGAAACGCCTTACGTGTCATAGCTGTTTCCTTGAACTCTCTGGACAACAGGACTCTAAACAGGATCAAACCCACCATTTTAATAGGGAGGCACTGGGAAATATATGCCTTCCGACAATGGCCAGATGTAGTGGGAGCACACAAGACAACTAGATACTTGTCTCCTAATACCACTGCCCTGCATCTGACATTTTGAGGTACCTTCCTTTTAAGCTTGGAAATGATATGGCTTGTAGTCTGTAATGAACTTTTCCTCCAAGAATCTGTCCAATCCCCTTTTCAAGGCATCTAGGCCAGATGCCATCACCACATCCTGTGGCAAGGAGTCCACAGACCAACAACACGCTGAGTAAATAAATATTTTCTTTGGTCTGTTCTCATTCTCCCAATGCTCAATTTGAGTGTATGTCCCCTGGTTCTGGTATTGCGTGAGAGGGAAAAGAGCTTCCCTCTATCCACTTTATCCATCCACTTCATAATTTTATATATCTCCCTTCAGACGCCTTTTCTCTAGACTAAAGAGCCCCAAACTCTGTAGCCTTTCCTCATAAGGGAGGTGCCTCAGCCTAGTAATCATTTCAGTCACTCTTTTCTGTACCTTTTCCAGTTCCACTATGTCTTTTTTGAGGTGCGGCAACCAGAACTGTATGCAATACTCCAGGTGTGGCCTTACCAGTGTTTTGTACAATAGCATTATAGAGTGAGCTGTTTTATTTTCAATCTTCTATTTTCAATAGAAGAAAATAAAGTTTTCTATGCATTGCAGGGAAATTGCACAAAACTGCACAAAATATTTGATGCAAACAACAGAACATGTGCAAAATGATAAAAACTGTCAGAAGACCAGAAATATAGCAGGGATTGTTTGCATCTTTTAAAACAACCAGCTAGACATTCTATGCTTACATGTGTGCATGCTTTGTTTCTCAAAGTGAAAAGATAAAGCATAGCTGGCTGGATAGCTCAGCAGAGTCAGAGGTTATGAATTTAATTTTCCACCGTGTCTCCTGCGAGTAGATTCAACTTGCGTGGCCTTGGGCAAATTGCACAGTTCAAGGATACCCTCAGAAGAAGGGAATGGTAAACTACTTCTGAGTACTCTGTACTTGGAAAACCCTGAAAACGATCACCATAATTCAGAATTGACTTGAAGGCACACAATTACTATTGGGCAGACAGTTTGTACACGCACCTCTTATCTTCCTTTCCCCTGGAAGCAAGGAATCTTGCAGGGCTTCACTATGGGGCATCTTGAAAAAGACAGCTCACAAATCAACAAGACTAAAGAATTTAGCAAGCATTCTTTACATTTCTAGAAAATGACAAATGTAAAATGCTGTCCCTCGTGCCTCCTCAGGGATGCTGGTTACACCTACTTATGACTTGGGCAGAAGCGTGAATGATCTCTCTCTCATGGCTCAGTGGGACATCCCTACTCAGGCATTCCATTGTTTAGGGTGCCTCTTTTAATTCCAAATGCAGAGCCTGGAAATTTTTGGATGGTGAATGTAATGAATGGCATGCTGAAGCCATCCATGACTGAGCAATGGCTGGATGATGCTCTGGGACCCATTACTATTCAGTTACGGATGACTGCACCATGTCATATATTCATTCTTTTCAAAAATAGCTTTTCAGTAACTGTATGGTGTTTATGCAGGTCATCTTTGCTATATATGTTAAGAAAAGAAAGGACATTGCAAGCAGAGGAAAAACAGTGACACAGCTATCTCTGTAATAGAAAAGTTCTATTTAATACTAAATGAGCAAATTTTAAGCAGCAATTTCCAAATCAGTAGCCATGTTAGCCCGTCTTAGCATGTTGCAAAATGAAAGGGAGGGGAGAATAAAAAGAGAGAAAGAGAAGGCCAAATATTATGGCACTTCAAAGACTAACATATTTATTTCAGTGTAAGATTTGGTGGATCAAAATCCACTTCTTTGATCCCTGAAGGCTTGCACTTCAAAATGAGAGGGACCTAACAGAAGCAGAAGACATCAAGAAGAGGTGGCAAGAATACACAGAGGAATTATACCAGAAAGAGCTGGGTGTCTCGGACAACCCAGATAGTGTGGTTGCTGACCTTGAGCCACACATCCTGGAGAGTGAAGTCAAGTGGCTCTTAGAAAGCATGGCTAACAACAAGGCCAGTGGAGGTGATGACACTCCAGTTGAACTATTTAAAATCTTAAAAGATGACACTGCTAAGGTGCTACACTCAATACACCAGCAAGTTTGGAAAACTCAGCAGTGGACAGAGGATTGGAAAAGATCAGTCTACATCCCAATCCCAAAGAAGGGCAGTGCCAAAGAATGCTGCAACTACCTTACAATTGCACTCATTTCACACGCTAGCAAGGTTATGCTCAAAATCCGACAAGGTAGGCTTCTGCAGTATGTGGACTCCCAGTACAAGCTGGATTTCGAAGGGACAGAGGAATTAGAGACCAAATTGCTAACATCAATTGGATTATCAAGAAAGCCATAGAGTTCCAGAAAAACATCTACTTCTGCTTCATTGACTATGCAAAAGCTTTTGACTGTGTGGACCACAGCAAACTATGACCAGTTCTTAAAGAAATAGGAGTAGCTGACCACCTTATCTATCTCCCGAGAAATATATATGTGGGACAGGAAACAACAGTTAGAAAACTGGATATGGAACAACTGATTGGTTCAAAATTCGGAAAGAAGTATGACAAGGCTGTATATTGTCTCCCTGCTTATTTAACGAATATGCAGAATACATCATGAGAAAGGCAGAAGTGGATGAATCCGAAGCCGGAATTAAGACTGCCGGAAGAAATATCAACAACCTCTGATATGCAGATGATACCACTCTGATGGCAGAAAGTGAGGAGGAATTAAGGAACCTCTTAATGAGGGTGAAAGGGGAGAGTGCAAAAATGGTCTGAAGCTCAACATCGAATAAACTAAGATCATGGCCACTGGTCCCATCACCTCCTGGCAAATAGAAGGGGAAGAGATGGAGGCAGTGACAGATTTTACTTTCTTGGACTCCATGATCACTGCAGATGGAGACAGCAGCCATGAAATTAAAGGACGCCTGCTTCCTGGGAGGAAAACGATGACAAACCGTGACAGCATCTTAAAATGCAGAGACATCGCCTTGCTGACAAAGGTCCGCATAGTCAAAGTTATGCTTTTTCCAGTAACGATGTATGGAAGTGAGAGCTGGATTATAAAGAAGGCTGACCACTGAAGAATTGATGCTTTTGAATTGTGGTGCTGGAGGAGACTCTTGAGAGTCCCCTGGACTGCAAGGAGAACAAACCTATCCATTTTGAAGGAAATCAACCCTGAGTGCTCACTGGAAGGACAGATCCTGAAGCTGAGGCTCCAATACTTTGGCCATCTCATGAGAAGAGAAGACTCCCTGGAAAAGACCCTGATGTTGGGAAAGTGTGAGGGCAAGAGGAGAAGGGCACAACAGAGGACGAGATGGTTGGACAGTGTCATCGAAGATACCAACATGAATTTGACCCAACTCTGGGAGGCAGTGGAAGACAGGAAGGCTTGGCATGCTCTGGTCCATGGGGTCACGAAGAGTCGGACATGACTTAACGACTAAAGAACTACAACAATATATTAAGCTGTGATCTTAAAAGAGATTTTAAAAATATAAATAAATAAATCACTTATATCTATGAAGAAATGTGCTCTTGTTTTTTAAAAATTCGATATTTTGGGGATTGTTAAACTCACAAAAGGACTAGTTTCTTCTAGCACTATAAATCCAGCTGAACTCACCACAGATAAATATAAATTACTTAAAACATCTTTGCCTATACTTAATAGTATCATAACTGGAAATCTCCACAAACACAAAGAGTGGAAAGAAAAGCTTTACTCAACTTCTGTAGGAAGACTTTTATGGCATTGTATCTTCACTAATTTAGAACTTTCTTCTTGTTCAACAAACACTGCATTTAATAACTGTACCAGCCTTTAGAGGATGTTCTCCAGAGTGAAAACATTTGGGGTACATAAAAGCAACTATACTCTCTTCGCAATATTCCTACTGTCAGCAAATGTAACTAACACAACAATGAAAAAGAATTTTTAAGTACAGAGTTATGAATAAGTAAGTGACTGTTATGCCAAATGTATGGATAAAGAGCTCAGCAAAGGAAAAATGCCCAGGCTGGTTCCTTCAAGCAATCTTGCCAAGTACAGAGCTCTGCGATGGATTCTCAGTATAGGGCTAATCTTAACTAGTAAGATAAAAGCAAGTTAAAATAAAAGCTTAAAGAAAAGCTTTTTAAACTTATAAAAAGAAAAGAAAGGAGAAGCCGGAGCACTCCGAGAAGTCAGCTGCTCCAGCAGCCATCTTGAGAAACTCCCTATGTTTAATCTTTTCTTGAATGACCTATCACGTCATCTAGCTGACACTGACTCCTATTGCCCTAAACTCAACAACACCCCAGTCTACTTGCTCCTCTACGCAGATGATATGGTCCTGATTTCAAGAACAAAAATCGGATTGAGACGTCTGGTTCTTGCTACCACAGAGTACTTGGAGTCCAATCTACTACAATTAAACTACGACAAATAAAAAATCTTAGTCTCCAAGAAAAGGTGGACACCTAGATTCTGGTCATTTAATGGCAAGTCTATTCAACAAGTCAAATTCTTTAACTACCTAGGTTTGACCTTTTCCTACAGACTCACCTGGACACGGCAACGTTCGAAAGTCATCAAATCAGGCAAACTTCTGGCTCATTCCATTCTTCACTTTACCTTAATACAAGGCAATTCCTATATACCCGCGGCGATAAAAGTTTTCAACACCAAGGTCACCCCCCATCTTCTTTACGCCATTCAACTTTGGATGCCAGCCTTCAATTATGAGGTGGAACGCATTCTATCGGTGTTCCTATAAAAACTTTTTGGAGTAGCTCACTGTGTAGCTTGTGCCACTCTGCGGTTAGAGGCAGGCCAGTTGAGCCTAGAGTATGTGGCTTGGGTCAGATTCTGCAAGTTTTGGCTTGTTACTCTTTTCGAGGCCGATCACTCCCCTTTTATCAAAGCCCTGCTAAGTGATTCGTTCATTTGCTTAGCACTCCACCTCTTTTACAAAAAAACCCAGTCCATAGGTCTCTCCCCCGAATGCTTGGGCAATGTTAACCTTGATAATGCCTGTAAACTATTGGTATTACGGCTGACGGACATTGAAAGACAAAACCACATTGCAGCCGCCACCAGAACACGATCTCCTCTTTTCTTCGAACTACCATTTACAATTGGACAGATGCCCAGGTACTTGGCTTTCCTGGAAAATCCCCAGCTGTGACGTGCTTTTACATTGGCAAGATGCAACGTCATGCCAACACAAGAGCTGGCTGCCTCATTTTCTCACAATGTAAGCTCAACCTGGTGCCGAGACTGTACCTGGAACACCCCCGAAACCTTGGAGCACCTAATATGCAGCTGCCCTAGTTACAAAGACCTGAGGGCTAATTATATTACTCCATTACTCATGGGGCCCCCAGGAGTTAGCCCGAATAGCATTTTGTTCTATCTGTTGTCGTCAACAGACAAGGAGACTACCACTAGGGTGGCACTCTTTCTTAACGGTGTCCTAATGAGGAAAAGAGCAACATCCGACAAAACTACATATTACAAGGTTTAAACCCACGACTGACGAACCAGGGAGTTAATCGACCAAATAGAATATGCACGTAAAAGCGGAGCCACTCAGGAACAACTATATAATGGAACAAAGATCCCATTTATATTCTGTCTAATCTTAATTTTGACTTACCTGTTAATTTGTTATTTTGTATATGCCTAATAAAGGTTTCTGAACTGAACTGGATAAAGAGCTCAACTAAAGACAGTAAAGAATTTTGCCCTTTTTATGAATGAAAGGTCCATTCCTATCAAAGTTGTTATTTAATTTTCTACCAAACTTTTAAAAAAAATTTGCTACAATATTTAGAATAGACCCATTGATATTAATTTTGGATGAAAGACTGCATCCAAAGTACGTAACGTATTTTAGAAAGATTTGCAGAGTTGTATTTGCAGCCTTAAAGGAACATCCTACCAAATTGCTACATTTTTCTTGTCAGACAATAAAAGTAGTCATGAACAGAAGAAGTGATGAGTCATTTAAGACTTGCGGTGATATCAATATCCCAGGGTGGCCTGTATCAGCTCTTGCATATTATTGGCAGCATGTTCCTCTTTTTGTGATTTGTCCCCTACCAGAGGTTGTATAGCATCATGGCTATTCTGACTTTGGCTGTGGCAGCTCAAAAAATTATTATGTGTTGCATCCAGTGAGAGGCTTTTTTAGCTGATAAATTATTTTCCTCGTGGCATTATTTTTACCTCCAATGATCAGATGTAACAATCTATTTCTCATTATATGACCGAAGGTTCCAGTTTCTGCATTTGCTAGACAAGCATATTTTGGATTCCTAATTGCTCTCAGTATATAATATCATATAACTGACAACTGGACACAGGAATATAATTCCAGCCCTGTAAAACAGTGGTTCTCAATCTTGGGTAAACCCAGGTATTTTTGGACAGCAACTCCCAGAAGGTTTTCTGCAAGTTGCAGTCCAAAAACATCTAAGTTACCCAAAGTTTGGAACCACTGCTCTAAAATATGACTCTTGGCCTGGATTGCTTTACCTTGTTTCATGTAAGCACCTGATTAAGTCAAAACTAAATTTCTTCAAACTATTTCAGGTACAGACTCTGAAAATCATTTTAAAAAACTCATAACAGGCCAGATCAAAGGCACGTTTGTAATAGTAGCACTGCTCCTTATTTCAAGGGGAACAGCCCTACCACTGCCCTTATCTCCATTTGAGAGTTGGGTTTTTTAAACATATACTATAATGAAAAATTAATGCTTCTACTTTTGAGAACTGAGATGTGTGCAATCTTGTTTATTTTATCAAATGCATAAAGACAGATTTGCTCTTCTTTAAAAAAATTTTTTTGTCTGATAAACATAAAAATCCCATGCCCATTTTAAACCCACAACAATGGTTGAGTGTTGTGGTTGTTTTGGATATTTCAAATATTGTGGCCAAAAACCAGGTATTCATAAATTTAGGGGGGGAAATCTTCCTTTTTCTGTAGGTTTATTTTGCATCACTTGACATATACAGTAGTCATATTTCTTGTCTAAAAGGACAGACTTCCTTAGTTTGCTTCTTCTTGTATTTTTCTTAAAAGGCCACAGTTAGAAAAACAGATCATTGTAGAAAATGTTATGAAACCACAATGGATCTTACCTAGTCCAGGTAAATAACAACACCATTATTAGTATTTTATTTCATCTTCTCTTTGGACAGCAAACTACCACACTGAGCAACCCAGTCCAGTATTTAAAGAGCAGTTTTACCAGTTCTACCTCTCAGTGAGTTTCCATGGCAGAGCAGGGGAATTGAACCCAAGTCCCTTGGATCCTAGCCCATAACTCTATCCACTACATCACATTGTGTGCCCTTCATAAGAAATCTTACCTTTCAACAATATTATTTTCAACACAACTTTAAAAAGTTGCAAAAATACTACCCTTAATTGCCTCTGGTTGCAATAATCCACACCCCTCTGATGCCATAATGCCACCCGACAACCAAGACTCTCTCACATACATAACTATGCAGTCCCGGGGTAACTCACAGTTGATTTAGAGCCATTTTGTGAGCTAGGGATAGAAAAGCAACTTTCCTGTAGGTGTATCTCCTCTGGTTAGCCTCCTGGGAGGTAGGGGGCATTACCTTAGGTCCCATGCCGTGACCAATGGCAGAAGCCAAACCATGTTTGTCTTATGTTCTGCAGTCCCAGGGAAACATTTCAATGTCCATTCTTTTAAATATATACATCATTGATAAAATGCAGCTTACGGTAGTAGATAATGGCAAATTCGAAAACTCTGCACAGTTGGATAATGAGCAAAACAGCATGGGTCCAAGCCACCTCAAGACCGCATCTCTCTTTATGAGCCTGCCCTGGGGTTAGGGTCATCAGGGGACACCTCTCCCTTGGTCCTCTCCCCTTCAAAGGGGCATCTGGTGGGGACACAGGATAAGGTCTCTGTTGCTGCTCTTAGACTCTGGCATGCTGTAGAAAACTGAGGGAAAGCACATATAGTAGTACTGTACATCAAAGGACAGGAGTTCCTAGGTAGGAATCCAAGGTCTGGAGGTCCAATCAAATCTGCACTACAGAGGAACACAGCAGGTTATATTTATGTCTATATGTACATTAACATAAATGAGTAAAATACATGCGTATGGTTGCTGGACTAGCTATTGAATGCTCTTATGGGATGTATCATGATACTCCTGATATTTTAAACTATCCTTTTCACTGCTACACCTAAATAACATTAAAAAAACTTTGTATCAAAATATATACCAGTATTATCCAAAGCCCCATAATTTACAGTATTGTCAGATTCAGACTCATTGATATGAAAGTGTTTTTCATCAGCATTGCTAGTATTTTGCATACATTTTGACGGCACCAATGCTGTAGTTTGCTTACCAATAAGTGTGATAAAATTGTAACTATTCACGAATGTGAATGCTAAAAAGCAAATCAACAAACAGAAAAGGAAAGTCATTAGTTTTAAGAATCTACAAATAAATTAAACCTTCCCTAAGATGTATTGATTTTCCGTGGCCTTGCCTATAGAATAATGTCAAGCATGCCTGACAAGCCATTAGATGCAGCATGCAAAATCCACTTACAATTATTTTTTATTTGTGTCCTGAAAGATATACGAGTATCAGATCTAATTCAGATTTTAGCTGCAATGGAGTAAATCAGAAATACTTTTGCAGAGCTCCTTGCAGTTACATCAGTGTATGAGAGATCACAATTCAGATATTTTTTAAAAAATGAGAAGTACAGTCTTTTAAGTGATGAAGTAGGCTGGAGTGATTAAGTTCACACACAAGTCATTGTTTCCAACTTGCTGGGCTGTCAAACTATTAGTCAAAGCATATTGCCACAATGCAGTACAAGTTTGGTGAGATAGCTTGTAATAAAATAATAAATTGTAGCAAAACAGAAAAATGTAATACAGCAAGTCATATACTACAATAGAAATAAACAACATAAATAAACAACATAAACAACTATTTGTACTCCCTAAGGTTACAGAGTAAGAGAATGCTGCAGTTTTCTAGTACAAACCAGAGACTTCTTAATACTTCTGATTCAAGACTCCGTATTCTCTTTGAGGAAAGAGGGTGATACATATTTTTTTTTTGCCATGAGAGACACTGAGTTAATAAATCTAAGTTTATTAGATTCATTTTTATTTGGGGGTTCCTTTAGTTCTGGGTAAGGCCTGTGCTCATAAAGGATCATGGCAGAGACCAATCTGAGAAAGAAAAATTGGCATTGAGTGATCACTGACTTGCTGCATCCAAACTCCCAAATGGAAATTCAGAGCCCTAATTCTGTACAACCTATCTAATGGTGCAAAATTTAAAAGGCTATCTTTTGAATATGCACATTGTAATAATTTCTTTAAAATAGCTGTTTATATGCATGTATCGTAAACATGTTAGTCTCCTCTTATTATTGACACTGGAGGTTGAGATCACAGGTGATATCGAAACTCCAAATGGCAAACTAGGCTTGGTACTGCATATCAGTAATAATAATGTCTGGACAGGACAGTTTTATTGTCACATTGCAGACAGGGGCGTAAGGCAAAAAGAACAGTGGCTTGTTGGACCCAACTGGTGAGCTCTGTTAACCGCTGCTCCTTCTCTCTCTTGTGTCAACAGAAATAATTGAAAGAGTTGTGGAGTTTCAGTATATGTCAAAAATACATATGCACAGAAATGCAAGAGGATGAGGTTGGTTGTCCCACTGAAAAAAATCAGTATTAATATGGGGGAGGGGGACGGGGACAAAAGGAATGTATAGTTAGAGTCTACTACCAATTGCCTAATCAAGAAGAAGATGGGTATGAAAGAGATGGGGTATTTATATATGAATATCCCCCCACAGGTGGAGATAACGAGAGTCCAGCGCCCTGGGCCAGACCAACTACTCACCATTCCGTCACTGCCACGAGCTACAAGCTCCCTTCCTATAGCTCCGGAGCTCACAATGGATTAGCCACTCCTGGCAGAAGGCGTGATGATGAGCCTCTCTGCCAGGTCGAAGAGTGGCTAATCCATTGTGAACTCTGGAGCTATAGGAAGGGAGCTCACAGCAGCAGCGGAATGGTGAGTGCTAATTCTGGCCCCAGGGGGGCGGACCCTCATTATCTGCATCTATGGGGGATATTTGTATTTGCATACAAATACTCCCATCTCTAGTATGAAACCTTTCAAAAACAACAAAGCAAAGAGTCACAATGTAGTTGTAATGGGAGATTTCAATTATCCTGATATCTGTTGAGAGGCAAGTTCTGCCAAAGGCCATCCCTTCCAAGAAATTTGTGGCTTGAGTTGCTAATAATTATCTCCTACAAAAAATGGAAGAAGAAACTAGAAGATTAGCTATCCTGGATTTGACTCCAATCAAATGACATTATTTGGTAGATAAAGTGACAGTAAGGGGAACTCTGAGAGAAAGTCACCATGTTATGCTGGGGTTCTTGATTTCAAAGGAAACAAAAGCTGAGTGTAACTACACGTGCACACTGGATTTTAGGAAAGCTGATTTGAATAAAGTCAGAATAATAATAAATAAGGTCCCACGGCAAGAGATCCTAAGAGGAAAAGGAGTCCAAGATGGATGGGATTTTCTGAAAAAGGAAATTCTAAAAGCACAATTGCAAACAATTCCAACAAGAAAAAAAATGCACAAAACAGCAACAAAGACCAATGTAGCATCAGAAAAAAGCCCAGAAAGGACATGAAAATGAGAAAGGACATACGGAGAAAATGGAAGCAAGGCCAGCCACAAAGGAAGAGTACAGACAAGTACTTTATATAATCTTAAGAGCTTTTATATTTTAAGAGGTGTATTCTCTCTGTCTCTTTTATGTGCCTTTTGGCTATAACTCTTGCATTTTTAGAATGTAACTTAAAGCATCCTTTTTGCTATTTTATTATACTTTTGTTCTTGTATTTTTCCCCCTGAAAGTTTATAAAGTTTTGTAGGACTCATAGAGAGGATTCAGGCATCAGCTTATCTGACCTGACACTTACCTGATTAACACATGAAATAAGATTAGCCTGGTAGGATTTGTTCTTGACAGATTTATGTGGGGTTTTAGGTGCTTGTAATGTCCTTTAAAATTGCTCCAGAATTTTCCTTGGGTTTTTTTTAATCAGGCTCCCAAGTTCCTTCTTTTTGCCCCTTTTGGGACAACATTAGCATTTCTCCAATCATCCAGCACTTGTCCATGATGCTGGCTGCTGCTGTGTGGCTACATGATTGCTGTTGGTATCTGGTATGTGTATCGTAGCACGAAGCCGTGCTATTTTGATGGGTGGAATATGAACACACCTATGCCAACAGGATTTAAGCCCCTGTCATCCTCTTCCATCCACCAACCACATATTCTTTAACCTTCTCTTCCTGGCCTCTAAAGTAGACAAGATGTAGTTACAGAATACTGAAAAATAATTTTTAAAAGATCTTCTTGAACTATCAAGGAGAAGTGGGCAGGAAACAATGTTTATCACCTCCTCTCCATGCTTGCACAATTCTATCATTCAGGCCAAGAGCTCTCACTTTAAGATCTCGGGGGTGTTGCTTAGTGTCCGTTATTCAGTGCAGTTTTGATGTGTCAATTCATCCACAAGTTCCATTGATTCATAAGTTCCATTGTGATTTACTACCCTAAGCAACAGGATTTCAGCCATTGTGTACATGTGCTGTACAGATCAATGAGTCAGTTTGTATTTTTAAATTTATATGCCCCTACAAATGTTAAGGGAAGGGACGTGGTGGCACTGCGGGTTAAACCGCAGAAGCTTCTGTGCTGCAGGATCAGAAGACCAGCAGTCATAAGATTGAATCCACGTGATGGAGTGAGCTCCCATCGCTTGTCCCAGCTCCTGCCAACCTAGCAGTTCAAAAGCATGTAAAAATGCGAGTAGATAAAGGTAATGGCGTTCCATGTCTAGTCGTACTGGCCACATGACCACGGAAACTATCTTCGGACAAAGGCTGGCTCTATGGCTTGGAAACAGGGATGAGCATCGCACCCTAGAATCATACATGACTGGACTAAATGTCAAGGGGAACCTTTACCTTTACAAATGTCAAGCATAGGTATGACTTCATTCATTGGCTAAACATAATAAAAGTAGAAGCAGCAGATTTTTTAAAATTAAAGAACAATTGGATGGAATGCTGCATGATTTGTCCAACCTCTGAACTTCTGTAAGGGCTAGGCTTACTTCTTTATAAAGTGAAAGCTAGGAATCTGGGCTAGGTAGTGTTAATGGACATTGGGTGGCATCTTTGTAAACATAGTCAAGGATCAAAATAATTTTCCTTTACTTATGCTTGGCAATTACTTAGGAGGAGGTGGGTTCACAAACCCAAGATGGGCTTGCCTTCACAGCTGTGTGAACAATTATGCTGGGATAATATACAGGAGAAGGGGACGACAGAGGATGAGATGATTGGACAGTGTCATCGAAGCAACTAAGATGAATTTGACACAACTACGGGAGGCAGTGGAAGATAGGAGGGCCTGGCGTGCTCTGGTCCATGGGGTCACAAAGAGTCGGACACGACTAAACGACTAGATGAAATGAGACGAATATGCAGACTAGTCCACCTTCTTGTATTTCTAATCACCATGTATGTGAATGAAAGTGGGACAGTAAAGAAAGCAGACAGGAAAAAAACTGATTTGTTTGAAATGTGGTGCTGGGTGAGAGCAATGCAGATGCCCTGGACTGCCAGAAAAACAAACAAATAGGCCCTAGATCAAATCCAAATAGAACTATTTATGGAGTTAAAAATGTTGAAACTGAGGCTGTCCTACTTTGAGCACATCATAAGAAGGCAGGGTTCTCTAAAAAGACAATAATGCTGGTAAAGGTTGATGGTAGCAGGAAAAGGAAAAGACCAAACAGAGATGGATTACCATTTTTTTTGTTTATAAGATGACTCAATCAAAGGGGTGCGAACATGCTGTCCTTTCACGGCTGCTTTACCCTGTGGCTTCGCAAAAGGCAGGGAAAGTGGCTGCCTTCCGTGTATAAAACGACCCTCATTTTTCCCTCTAATTTTTAAGTTAAAAGTGTCATTTTATATATGGAAAAAATACGGTAACTCCTTAAGGGAACCACAGGCTTCAGTTCACAAGAGCTCATCAATGAAGTTCAGGACAGGACATTTTGGAGATGGCTCATTCATAGGATTTCCATAAGTCAAAGGTGACTTGATGATACATATTTTAAATAAACCATAAATAACAATAGCCCTAAATATTTAAATTTATTTTACTATGTATGTCTAATTAGGAAACTGGAGTATCTGTGTGCAAGGAGATTTTTTGAGTAAGCTGCTCAGTTTGCCAGCACATGCGGTATGCTTCTAGAAAACATTGCTTCTTTTAAAAACCTGGTGTTATGTGCTGTCAAGTCGGGACTGACTTAAACGGCTTTCAAATTAAGTGAGATACAGCGGTGCCTTGACTTAGGAAGGCCTTGACCTACAAACGTTTTGAGTTACGAACAGCTTCGTTCACAAAATCTTGCTTTGACTTGAGAACGGAGCGTTGACTTACAAACAGAAAAAAGGTGGGGGAAAGGGAGGGAAATTCAAATAGCTAACTGTAGGTGGTGACGAGACTGCTTCTTTGTAGCTCTTTCACCCGGGCAGTTAGAGAGTGTGTGATCCAAGGAGGCTGCCTGTTAAGGTAAGGTGCTGCTTTATACTTTTTAAAAACTGTTCTGGGTATTATGGCAGTGTGATTTTTGGCTTGGGGGGTTATGTTTCCGTGCTGTGATGGGTCTTAGGGGGTGTCTGCTTTTTGGTTTCCCCCCATTTCCGATGGGGGGTTGGTTCCTTTTTGGAGTCATTTCCCCCATTTCTGATGGGTCTTGGGGAATTTGTTTGTTTGTTTTGGTTCCCCCCATTTCCGATGGGTCTTGGGGGGTTGGTTGCTTTTTGGGGTGTTTCCTCCCATTTTCGATGTGTCTTGCATGCTTTTTGCTTTGTTCTCTTTGCATTTCCAATCTGCTTCGTTTGTTTTCTGTGCTTTTGCAATGGTTCCTGCATGCTTCCCTTGCAAATCAGAAAAGTTTTTGCAAGGGACTGTGCTGGCTTGGTTTAAAATGTGTTGGTGTAAAATGTGTGAGTTTAAAATGTGTTGGTTTAGCATGTTATCTTTGAGGCTGATGTGGAAGCTCCAAGTGGTGCAGAATGCGGCGGCCAGACTCCTTAGTGGAATGAGAAAATACCATCACATATCTCCCACTCTGGCCACATTGCAATGGCTGCCCATTAGGTTCCGCCTTGACTTCAAAGTGTTGACACTTACGTATAAAGCCCTAAATGGTTTAGGACCTCAATATTTGATGGAACACCTACTCCCCCCAAGATCTACCTGTATCACTCAATTGAGTCAGGAGGTGAGGCTGAGGGGCCTGACGCCGTGGGAGGCCCGAAAGGAAAAAAACAAGAAATCGGGCCCTCTCGGCGGTGGCTCCTCACCTCTGGAACAACCTTCCTCCAGAGATTCGTGCGGCCCGATCGCTGGGTATTTTTAAGACCCAACTAAAAACCTGGATGTTTAAGCAGGCTTTTCCTCCAGTCAATACTTAATTTCTTCCTTTTTCACTTATCTTTTGCTACCTTTCCATCTTGAAGAATCTGCCTATTGTTTATTGTTTTATATTTTTAATTTTGGTATATGTATATGTTATTCTTTATATTGTCTGGAAGCCACCTAGAGTGGTCGCAATGGCCAGATAGGCGGGGTATAAATAAATAAATAAATAAATAAATAAATAAATAAATAAATAAATAAATGAATGAATGAATGAATGAATGAATGAATGAATAAATAAATAAATAAATAAATAAATAAATGTGTTTTAGACTCCAAACTCCCTCCCTCCCTCCCTCATTGTCTTCTCTCTCTCTGTCTCTCTCCTTTCCTGCCCTTTTTTAAAATGTAAGATTAAAAAAAGAAAGTCTCCCCCTAGTGGTAGAGGACGGATTAACCAGTTTTACATTAGTTCCTATGGGAACGAATGCTTTGACTTACAAACTGTGCCTTGGCATAAGAACAAAAAACAGCCGGAACGGAGTAATCGGGTTTCGGTGCATTCCTATGGGAAATGCTACTTTGACTTAGGAATGTTTTGACTTAAGAACACCATTCCAATATGGATTAAGTTCGTACGTCAAGGCACCACTGCATTTAAGGAGTGGCTTTATCATTTCCACGCCCCTAGTGAGTTTCCATGGCTGAGCAAGGATTAAAACACAGGCCTCCTGAGTTCTAGTTTAGCACTCTATGTACTACTCCACTCTGTTTTTTAAAAAAGCCTATCTAGTTATAAAGCAACACTGTAGGGAGTTAACAGCTCTTTAATGAGAAACTGACTTCCCTAGGACAATACTAGAAAATAGGGCTCTAGCTCTTTCTGGTATATAGCTGGACACATTTCAGGAATTACAGCTAGTCTAGGCAATAGGAATTTTTTTTAAATTGAAGAATAAGAGATTTCAAAACAATTTAACAATTCATGGTTCATTCAGTTGTTTTATTTGAAATTTAAATATCATGGAACAACACACACACACACACACCGGTTAAAAAATACCTATGGCCCCCAAAGCATCGCAAAGGTTCAATGGAGCACTGTCTTCTTTTTAAAAGAATATAATCGCTGTCATCAATATCAAAGCATTTTGAAATGCCATCTCCCAATACATCATGCCTCACAAATTCACAATGCAAAAACATTTTCATACCTCGGAACCACTATGACAAAATGCAAACACAGTTGCCGGTTATATGATTGTACAACAATAAATGAATCAATCGAAGGCAAACATTAAAAGAGTTATTTGCTAATGGGCACCATGCCAGGGTTACTCATGCAACACTGCCTGCAGAATTCCTAAAGTGAGTTCAGAAGATACAGATCGATGCACCTGCAAAGAGAGTCCGTATCAATCTCCATTTCATTCATTAGCTTCCACTCCGAGCTGGTTGCCTGCTAGTTAACTCTTTAATGTGGGAGAAGCTGTCAGAGTAAAGGCCACTGGGGCACACATACTTCCCTGCTGCACTTGACCTGTCAATATTTCTTGTAGCATACTGTTTAAACTGGTACAGCTAATGGCAACCTGGAGACCTATGGGGTTTCGAAGACTTTTGCTGCTTTATAATGGTTTGTGGTAAATATTAGAATAGTCATATTGCTATTTTGTTTGTGACACCTCCATATTAGTAAAGGCCTCACATTGTATAATTTAAGCTATCAGCTAAAATCCTGTTGGTTGGCCATCATCTGTGCAATGGGAATGAGGTCAATAGATTTCTACTGATCAAAGATTTCCTTTAAGGAATAATTAAGGAAACCAAACCCTATGAGGAAAGACTGAAGGAACTAGCTATGTTTAGCCTTGACAAACAAAGACTGAGAGGAGATACGATAGCACTGTTTAAATACTTGAAAAATAATAATATAGAAGAGAGACAGGATCTGTTCTCAATCATCCCAGAGTGCAAGACACATAATAATGGGCTCACAGGAAGCCGGAGTTTGGGTTGAATGTCAGGAAAAACTTCTTAACTGTTACAGCAGTATGACAATGGAACCAAGTGTGCAGTATAGCGGTGAGTGCTCCAATGCTGGAGGCATTAAAGAGAGAATTGGACAACCATCTGTCAGATCTACTTTGATTAAGATTCCTGCACTGAGCAGGGGGTTGGACCCGATGGACTTATAGGCTTCTACCAACTCCATTATTCTATTATTCAATTTTGGGGTCCATGTGACCTATCTCACTGCAAGCCATGCACACCCTGAAATTTAAAAAAAATAACTAGTCTTTAATTAATATCAAATCTGTGGCTAATGGCATTCCCCACTGAACAGCCAGAGCTAAACAATGGGAGTTTGGCCATTCTGTCCCTGACATAATGGTAAACTTAATGTACGTTAATTTTAGAAACAAGTATATTGAAGCATTCAAGGGAAAGAATATATGACAACTTTAATGTGGCTTGTGCTTAACAGACAAACCAATATCATATCAAGTTTCCCTGCGTGAAACAGTTTCAGCAAAACTGCTTTTACAGTGACAGGAGATGAAGTCTCCAATGAAAGAGGAAGGGCTCTGAATACTCCAGGATTATTATTATTATTGCAAAGTGCAAATATATGAGCTCTAACACATAAAGGTATAATTACTAAAATAAACTACCAGGACTTGTGGGCTTTAGTTGCTTTCTTCATACAAATATTGATTTTACTAATTTCCCCTGCCTTGCTGTTGAATAAAATAAAGTTTGTTCTCAGTAGAGCTGATCTCTCCTTCATTTAAGATTAGATGCAGTGTTTATATGCAAGGCTGCAAATAATGTAAATGTAAAATCCTTGAATATTTAGGACCGCATCATTGTGTGCATTCACAGCAGTTCCTGGTTCATTAGTGGACAATCAGGACTCTCCATATATTAACGGAGCTATTTTGGATACATCAGTGGGGAGGGGAGGGGAAGCATCACATTATTTTAATCCTCTAGTCAAATTGTTTGTAGATAAATGTTTGATAACACCTGTTTTCTCTCTCACTCTTGGCCAATACAATCCATTGAGAATCCTTATTTCCACAATTTCCCAGTAGAATTGTCAAACATATGTATTTGTATTTCATTACTTGGGTAATAGCCGATTTGCCAAGTTCATTTACTACTAGTTGCTCCTCAAATATCTCAGAGGAATAATTAAGGAATACTAAGAACGGAAACTGTAGTACGTTAGGTGGGGGCTACAGCAATTGCTGAAATCCCACTCCTGATTAAGCTGCTGTCCAGAATTAAATATTCAATAACTGAAATTCTGTTTTCTTCCCTTGCTCTGCACAAGTTATCTTCAAGGAGACAGAATAATTCCCCGTTTTGTGCAACTGAGACCCCAAAACCTCAGAGTGCCAGTCAAACCAATTTTAATCGGTTATATTCCTGCTAGAATGGTATTTAAACTGAAAATTGGCTGGGTAATGGACTAAGTGCTGCCTCCTGTTAAAACTGGTTCAATCCACTGGCATTACACCAAACAAAATTTTATTGTTGCACACCAGTGAACTGGTGGGGTTCCAAACAGGAATTCTACCTTGCAGTTAAGAATTAAAAAGTGGAACTGCTTCATTTTGACTCCTTATGCTAGACCATAAGTGGAAGGGAATGGACTGCTGTACTCTTGGAGATGATGAAAAATGAAGCATGCACAGTAGATAGAATTAACCATTATATGCAGTGGATCTTGATCTTGATGAAGCCTTAGCACACTCCGGCTTTGGGCTTTATGTTGCTATACTGTAGAATGATTCAGCTTCTCTAAGTAGACTTGGTACCTGTGGACCTGTCCCCAAGGCAAAAAGTTTTCTGGGCATAGTAGGCATTGGTTCCTTTGGTGGACTTTCATTTCTCTCCTCTCCCTGTGAATTGTTCTCTTAAAAGCCAATGATAATGCAGCCAGCATCTCAGTGCTACAGCACTACTTTCCCCTTGGGATCATAGGTATTATACAACAAATCCCATCATCTTCTGAATAAATTTTCAATAGCTGGAGATACCAAAATGAGTCAAAATTTGTAGAAGTCTTTCTAGTTTTCTATTGTTTATGTTAAGATAAATCTTTGGTTCTTAAATTACATGCTCATCCAGTTAACATGACTGCGACATCAATATCTGACTGTGAATTTGATATTTGAGTTTTCATCATGGGATTTTAAGGAAGACATGGACATCAGTGTTGATTTTTTGTGTGATAAATATTGCTTGTTAAACAGGAATAAAAATATATCTGATCTAAGGCAGAAAGCATTTTGCAAAGGAATTTTGTTATATTATTTGTCCTTTCTGATGAAAATATGTCTGCATTTTCTGTTCAGTTTGCTATGCATTATAGTATTTTAAGTAGTGTTAAAACAGCATTTCACTGAACAGCTGGAAACTGTTATAAATAGATGTGATTCAGGACATACTGTGCTCAGGGGTGTAAGTTCTACATGCAGGGCAACATAGACTAAATTTAGACATGATTGAAAAATATGTTTTCATTGACACTTGAAGAAGCTGCAAACAGGCCCATGCAGTTTCCTTTCTTTATTTGTGTGCAAGGAAAGGAGATTGGAAAATTCTGCTTCTGATCTAAAACAAAACAATGTTCCGTTTTTTTAAAAAAAGTATTTTGTATGCAATGCAAAGCAAGGATGGAGGGCAAGTTTATTAGATCACTTTTAAAAACTTTGCAAATATAAGCCAGATTTCAACGCTGCATGGGTTTTCTACAGGATGGGCACCACAGAGCTCATGGTGGGGGAGTAGAAACATAACAATTCTAAATGTCATGGCCAGATATTTGGGCCAGGCATCTTTGTTTAAAGCAAATCTCCAAATGGGGGCTGCAACTCAGGTTAAAGATTTAAGTTTCTGGTATCACCTCTGGGGTTACCAACTAGAATGTCTTTACAAATCTTGTTAGACAAAGGATTTTTTACTAGTCATTCAGCAGACTCCCCACTCCCTACTATGGCTCTATATTGTAACACATGTTTTTTTGAGTCTTACATCTTAACTTGGGATTGTGGTTTGTTTAAACCCTGATGTGTAAGAATAAAGCAACATCAAATGGTTCCTTCCTTAACTACAATTTAATATGACAGCACTTTTCAAATAGCTGAAAGGCTGTCATACAGAGGAGAGGCAAGATCTGTTCTCAATCATCCCAGAGTGCAGGACACGCAACAATGGGTTCAAATTAAAGGAAGACATATTTTGGTTGAATATCAGGAAAAACTTCCTGTTAGAGCAGTATGACAGTAGAACCAGTTACCTAGGGAGCTAGTGAGTGCTCCAACACTGGAGGCATTCAAGAAAAACTGGCAGATATGCTTTGATTGTATTCCTGCATTGAGCAGAGGGTTGGACTTGATGGCCTTGTAGGCCCCTTCCAACTTCACTTTTCTATGACTCTATGATAAACAAACTTGTGTGGAAATAAGTATCTTGGGAACTGGTAGTTCATTTAAAATCAGAAGGAAAAGCTTCTGATCGTCTCCCTGCAGCTGCAGAAAAGAAAGAAGGTACTGCATGGACCTACAGTTTGTTCATCTGCTGATAAACCATTGCTTACTACGACTAGAATATACCTTTGGTCTAGAAGGGCGGGATAGAAATCCAATAAATAAATAAATATAAATAAACTGAATTAAGCTATAATAATTAAGGATCTTAAAAAAACTAAATCCAGCCCTTGCCCAACTGGACCTCTGAGACAAAAATAAAAAGATCCTCCCTGCCAATTCCTCTGAAGCTTTGCAGTAAATTCCCTGATGGCATGTAGATTTTTTGATCATGATATGACTCTAATTTTCCAAGGCTTTCAAGGGTTCTGAAAAAAATGTTTCAAGCTTCCACTATTTTTTTGAACCTTACTCCTGCAGACAGAAGCCAAACTCTAGTTATTAGTCCCAGCTGGAGACCCACTGAATTAGTGACAACTGGATAGGCCAACACTACTTGTATGTTTTATAGATTCATTGGGTCTGTACTAGCATTGGATTTAGACCAAACCCTCCCCAAAATCAGAGCCGAAACTTCTGAAAATCCTGTGAGTCTTTATTATTTGGAGAGGGGTTTGAGGATTAGGATAAAACTTGGAAATGAAAAACCTGAGCCTTAACACATGTTTTAATCTGTTGGTGCCTCTTAAACAACAATAGAAATGATAGCTGTAATTCAATTTAACACTATTTGGTCAAAGATTTTCCGGAAAGGTTCATGTTATCAATGTGTATGGATGAGCGAATAACTACATAAATAAAGCAAACCTTTAGTCCTAAAGAGATAGAAAAAGGATTTGAACAGCTCAATATAAAGAGGGAACTAATACACAACTAATGGACAGAGCACAGCAACAAGGTGTTAACAAATTATTCATCGCAATAAATGCTCTCTCAAATTCTGTTGTAGAAACAATTAAAGTACTGATGGCAGTCTTATGTTGCCTCACATTGTCTGGCACAATTGATCCACAATTATCTTTGTACTCCCTGAAGTCCGCAAATACAAACTCATTCAACCACCTTATATTTTCTTCACAGTTCTCAAACTGATCAACTGGCGTACTGAATATCCACAGCGGGAGGCTATTTTGATGGATTCAGGGATTCTAAATTCACTGCATTTGACTCCCTGATTTATATTCATACTCAGTTGTTTATAATTATTAAACTCTTGTGTGATCATATACTCCCTAAGCTTTCAGAGAATTGAGAAGAACTTAATAGTTTGAGTTCTTTTACGCCTTGAAATGATATGTCTGTGGAATTATGAAAGATGAATCACTCAAAAACTCTTTGTTGCCAATTAATTAGAACTGGGAGGATTTTGACTACTTTTCAAGTCCTCATGATTGACCCATTTCAGTTCTAAGAATTCATTATGCTTGACTCCTATACATACATAGTATCCAGTAACACAGGGGAAAATCCTTTATAATGAGTTGCTCCTTCATCCAGCAAGCACAGCCTGTTGCCATTTAATTCCAATTGTATTGCTGAAGATGTTCCATAGGGTTAGTCAAGATATGGCTGTAGATTACATTGGCATGACAAAAAGTAAGCAGGGCAAAGTAATTGGATTTTGTCCCTCAGTCAGGGAACCCCTGTCCTTGGCCTGCTGTTATCGGGAAAACAGTGTGAACAATATGAACAACTGCATCTCATTTTTAAAATACTGTATTCTTTCTACACTTGAGCAAGAGCGCCTAGAACTCTTCTCTCTCTCTCTCTCTCTCTCAAAGACTGACACTTTTACTGCTCTGCTATTTAGGGTATGATGACATAATAACATATGGTTTGTGTAAATGAAAGTTGCTATACTTTCTCTGATATGCTACAGGTGCTTAAACAAGATTACCAGTAACACATGAATGAAAAACCAGAAGCACGCCTATTAGAATATTAGCAATGTACCATCCTGGCAAAGGTATGTTTTCAACATGTTTGGGTGGTCAGGTGATCACATGTGACCTCTGATAATTAGATAATTTTACATCCACTCTATGACACAAGTGTTCTGTATCTCTCTTCTAGCTCCATGTTTCAGATTACCTGAAATAAGCTTTTTACTGTGGGTTATCTGGTGTGGTTTTAAAACTGCACATTGCCATCATTTTAAAACTGCACCAGGGCTTGAATCATGTGCAGAGACCAAAGTTGCCAAAAACATTTACTTTGGTTTTCCTGAAACATGTAGTTATGTTCATAGTATATTTCTGGCAACATTAGTGAAGATCTGCAGCAGTCTCCTAAGAAGTGGAGTCATCCTCAGAGGCACTGTATCATCTTTCTCTTTCACTAAGTGGTTACAGGACCTTAGTGACATAGAACATTTTTTAAAAGCAGAAGGTTACAGGTTCAACCTCTGGCATCCCTGGGAAATTACATGTCTCAAATTCCTAGAGGACATCCATTCAGCTAGATGAACTGTTTATTTAGCTGTAACGTTTTGTAGCACCCATTTCTGGGTGCTTCTGGAGAGCACTAATGGATTGTCTCAGTATAAGGAAACTTCACACTGTCATTTGCTGTAACTCAGCAGTAAAGCACACATGTTTTGCATACAGAAGATGCCTGAATCAATCCTTGGCATCTTCATAAATGGCAGAACATTTATTTCTAAAATCCTAAAAAGTCAGTGCACAGATGATACTGAGCTACATGTTCTGCACATGACTCCTAAAAACGGTGTTAGAAAACTGGAAAAGTTACAGGCAAGGGAAACCAAAATGATTAAGAAACTGGAGGAAAGCTTGCAAGGTTTGATGTGGAGAAATCAGGCAGTGATTTTTTCCTCTCACTTTCATAATATTAGAACCCAGGATTGTCCACTGAAACAGATAAATGGAAAAACTTCTTCACACAATACTATTTAAACTGTGGATTCACTGGCAGAAAGGCCTTTTGCTTTAAGGAAAACACTGTGGAGGGTTTTACTCTGAATTGGAGTTATTTATAGTTAATATATGTTGTTGTTACATGAAGTGCCATCAAGTTGCCTCAGACTTATGGCGACCCTATGGCAGAAAGTTAAGTACAGTGGTGCCTCGACTTACGAGCGTCCCTACTTACGACCATTTTGAGTTACAACCAGCTCCGGCCACAAAATTTTGCTTCTACTTACAACCATAGCTTCCACTTACGAACAGAAAAAGGCAGGGGAAAAAGGCAGGAAATTCAAATTGCTAACTGTAGAGGCTGCTTCTTTGTAGCTCTTTTGCCCCAGCAGTTAGAGAGTGTGCATTGGAGGAGGCTTGGGACTGCCTCCTTCTGCTTCTGAGAGAGAGTGTGTGTGTTTGCAGGGAGGCTTTGGGCTGCCCTGTAAGGTAAGGTGCTGTTTTCTGCTTTTTAAAATGGTTCTGGGTGTTTTTGCAGCATAGTTTTGAGCTGGGGAGGTTATGTTTCTGTGCTGTGATGGGTCTTGGGGGGTTTGTTTGTTTTTTGTTCCCCCCCATTTCCGATGGGTCTTGGGGGGGTTTGTTGCTTTTTGGAGGGTTTTTTCCCATTTCCGATGGGTCTTGGGGAGTTTGTTTGTTGGCTGGTTTTTTCCCCCATTTCTGATGTGTCTTGGGGGGTTTGATTGCTTTTTGGGTTCCCCCCATTTTCGATGGGTCCTGCATGCTTCTGTTGCTTTTTCCTTTGTTTCCTTTGCATTTCCGACCTGCCCCCTTTGTTCTCTGTGCATTTCCGATCTGCTCCGTTTGTTTTTTTGTGCATTTCCAATGGGTCTTGCACGCTTGACTGCTTTTCTTTTATTTATTTTTAACCCCTTTGACTGGAAGGAATTAATCGTGTTTCCAATGAATTTTGTAGTGATTTTTTTTGGTGATTTTTCCCCTTCGGCCAAGAACGGATTAATTGCATTTCAATGCATTCCTATGGGAAATGGTGCTTCGACTTACAACCATTTCGAGTTACGTCCACCTTCTGGAATGGATTATGGTCATAAGTGGAGGCACCATTGTACTGCAAATCCTGAACAGTGTTTAAAACAAAATTGGAAACATCTTCAACTCAAAGGCCCAGAACAAGTTTTCATAAAGTTTTCATCTGAAAGATATGCCCTTTCCAATTAGTCTTTTTTGGTAGACCATTCAGTTATCAAGTATTTTAGAGGACATTTATCAGCCAACATTATTTCTTGTTGAACATGATCACAGCTACCTGAAAAAACATAGAATCAATGTGCCTCCTTCTATCCAGAAATATCTTATAAGTCCCATTTACAACTACCAGAATAATGTATTCAGATTCTTCATTTTCCTTTCAGCTTTGGGTACTACTAAAGCTGTACGTCTGAATTTAACTATGCACTTCTGTATACATTGTAAACATAATCAGGACATTGTCCTCATCATGCTGTTGAAGCTTTCCATATTACAATAAATCTGCTCCAGGGGGTATCCCAGTCATGCAGAATATTTTTTTCCCCATATGTATATGGGATTGCAGAAGGAGACAGGCGAAAGAATAGATAACTCTGGAGGAAGCAGCAAGATATTGTACAAATGAACCACTGAATTCTTGCCATATTTACTGTAAGTGTATTTATTTCATTTGCAATTCAGTGAATTTTTTAATTTATTGTACTTAGCATTTTATTTTAAATTTCACAGCTCATAGGACTATGTTAAGTGCATGGCATATCTACATTGTAAACAAAGAAAATGATGCATAATTTTTTTCATCTGTAAAAATAATAATCACAAGATATATGCAACAAAAGGTCTTTTACTATTCTTATAACAGAACTGTTGTTCTAGAATGATTTATTTTTTGAAGAGAGAAAAAAGCAAAGAACTTGAGGCATACAGAAAAGTACCTTCTCACCAAAGGTTGTCTATCGTTTCATGAATCACATGTGATGGATAAGATTTATGAATTAGAATCTGTGTCAAAAGATTTACAGCACACTATATTAGTTATGACATCTTCTCGTCTGTGAACATAAACTTTCAACAAAATATCTATATCATCATCACAGGAGCATGGCCAACCCAATTTTTTCATTTCATTGCAGTACACCCAACTCCTGTCACAAGATTTGATTAATTCTTGAACGAATGGGCTTCAGATCAATTAAAATAAACACCACAAGCTGATTTATCAAATATTTTCTGAATGCTCTCAGAAAAATGTCAAAAATCTGATCCATTGATAGAGAAAAGTCAGAGAATTGTGGCAGCCTATGGGATCACAAGACCTTTTCAAAACTATCATAAATCACCACAGAAAACAAATGGGTCTCCATGTGATAAGATTTCTTCTGACAGCTTTGCCTCAACAAGACATATATGAGATAAATGGATACTTTCGCTTGCTCTCAATTGCCAGTTTACAAAGTTCCTAGTTGTCAAGTTATAAAATACACCACATCCAAAATAATACACCTTTTTTGGTTAAACAATAGTATGATTTAAAATACCACAGGTTCAATAATTCCATTGTAAAATACACTACATGCATATACACAAACCAATGTTTTATTTTAAAAAAATCTTTATACAGAAATATTTCGTTTTACCCCACCGAGTATCCAAAATGATGAATTAGATTTTTCTTTGACACTTAAGAAAACTATTTTACCAATAAATTAAGGTGCACCACAATAACCTTTCATATTTCTAATTGTAGTTTGCTTCTTAGTTCCATGTTTATGAAAACACTTTTAAAATGCAGTCGAAGCCTAAGCTATTATTTTAATTATACCCAAGAACAAATATATTTATTTGCTAACAAGGTTACACATATTGACTCAAAATGCAACTATCAACACTTGTTTTTTGCTTTTTAGAAATCCCATTTCCTTGTATTACTATCCTGGAGAGTTAAAAAGGCAATAATATTTTTCCACAAAATTGTTAAATTAACAGAACTAGTAAAGCAAAGCAGTAAAGCACACAAAAGTAAAGCACAACAAAAGCTAACTGCCCACACACTCTCAAAATAAAGAGATGAACAAAGGTATTGGAGTTAACTAGGGCTACTTTATTAACTAAAGATTTTCCCACCCTCAACCTGCAGAGGGGCAAGAACACAGTGTGGATTCCTGGGGCAGGCTCCGTGGGTACCCCTTATCCCTTTCCTGACCGCTGGCGGGTGAGTCCCATGCCCCTGGTACGAGCAGTCCCCAGACAGCTCATACCTGGATGGCTAAAGCTGGGGGTCCCTTACCAGCAGCCAGGTCAGGCCCTATTGACACTCATCACAGCAAGTGAATCTCAGGATCCAGGTTGTTGTGACGCTGTGCAAAAACACCCCATGTGCCTATAAGATACGCACTGAAGCAGACTTTCCATTCTGCACTACCATCATGTGAACTATTCAAAGTGGCTCCACTACCATATCTGCCCAACATGTCCCATGCATAACTAGTATGGGACAGGCAGAAACTCACCTGCATACCTACTAAATGCCAATCGGGTAATGCAGGCCAAAAATTCCTATCTGGCCCCAAAGTGACCACATAAGCCAAACTGGACCCAGGGTGGCCGGGTTGCCACGCTTGAAAGAAGATTGGCTGGGGGTGGGTAAGTGTGAAACAAGGCTCAGCTAATCCCTCCACCAGACACTTGCCAGATGCCGATAGGCATCTCTACCTGCCCGTCTCTTCTCAGAAAGGCCAAGCCAAGAGTCCCCCCGACACAGGGGCTCGCACCATGGAGACAACATTCTATAAGGTTGGTCAATCTGACACCAAACAGAAGTGAAATAAGTGCATCACAGACATGGGTAAGTGTTGTGAAGTTTATACAAACTATCAAGAGCAAATTAAGTCTCATGCAACATTCATATGTAAACTATTCAGCAGTTTTAAATAGTCTTACACTTGAAACAAGAACTTTGAGACGTTACTTTCTTAAATGAGACCTCCTAGAACTTCCAGTCACCATGAGTGGTGGGGGGTTGCAGTCCAGGGAGGCAAATTTTCAAAGTTCTGCTTGAAACTACTCAAATCCATGCCCGCATGAGAGACACACACAGATATTGTATCCAGTACCCTGAATAGTCAATGGTAATACTGGTAATAATTACTCAACAGATTATGAAAACTGTCAGTTTATCATTTAACTGACCATCCATTCACTGACTGAGTGACTATTCTGTGACTTCCTTACGGAGTTTAGCTGCTGTCTTGGTGCCACTGTCTGTCACAGACCAATACAAGGAGCTGGACCCTCGTTAAGTCCAGCTGTGTGGGTATATTTATATTTGTATATGAATACAAATATCTCCATCTCTAGTCCTTACTCTCTGAGAAGCAAACAACACACACATACATTGCAAGAACTGACCCATCAACTGATTGCGTTAGAAAGGTGCAAATAATTCCTCCATGCTTCTAATTCTGAAAAGTCCATGCAACGAAGCAGCAGTCATCCTCATTTTGCATAGTTTGATTATTTGTGCAGCTTTGCTCGACTTGGCCAAAATAATGTTCTCATTCTCGTCTCGTCAAATACCTTGCCTTCTCCCATAGTAAGGAGAATAATTTAGCAGTTCCTCCCTTGTGGTTTCTTCCATTATGTGTGAAGAATGAGTCAAGTGAAGATTAGCACTCTAGTTATAACGCACAAAATAAAGTATTTTCTTTATTCTATAAATTACCATTCTCTAATACTGCCTTGCCTATGAAAGTTGGCAAAAGGATATGGTGACTTCATGGCCTTCAACTGTTCTTGTACATTACTAATTGTGAAGCTACATCTAAAAATAAATACAGAGGTATGAGTCAGTAAATGGGATACATTAATAAATCTTGCATGCTTGGCTTTCTTCTAGGATCCTTAATTTCATCATTGTTCCACTGATGGCTTTGAATCCTGGTTAAGTATAAGGGAAAATCACCCCATACTAGTTTTTAATTCCCACAGCCACATTCCTAAAAGCCTTATTTGAACATCTGAAGTGCAGTAGTAGTATTTATGCACCGAAAAGCTGTTCACAAATCCCGGAGAAAGTTTTGACAGATTCATCTTTTTGCCTTTGGGAAAGCAAAGGTGCTGCAAGCAAGATATTTGATTAATACCAAGAAAACCAATGTTGCTGGCACAGCTGGTATGCTGGTAGGAAAAAAAAGATCACTAACTCTAAAACTGCCATGTAATTTTCTCTCAACAGTTCTTTTCCTTTTTGACAGAAAATTTGCACAGGACAAACTATCCTGACAGAGGACAAGTCAGCCAGCTGTTGAGGTATCTCTAAACATGACAGATCACTATGTTTTAACTCAGATTAATTCACTTATTAGAGGCAGCCCTAAATCACTGCTCATTGTCAAATCAGATGTCACTACCAGAGGATCATGTCAGGTTTCTGAACTAAACTATTTCCAGATTTCAACAGCTTTTGCAACCTTGTGGCATCTGGAAATTTTGAAGCTGCTGGGGTTGCAGTTCAACACAACAAAACAACACCCCTACCTGTTCACCTGCCTACTTTTGTGAACTGCATAATATTCCTAATATCCTGATTTTTTGGGGAGCTCTAGTAAAAAAATGTGATGTGTGGCAGTGATGGATGCATGCTAAGCCGTGAGCCAGGAGTTTTAAATTTTGCAAAGGAAAGAATATAAAATGGAAACATTAAAATTCAATAGCCTTTGGACTGTAGCTGATTTTTTTTAATGTTCCAAAAAGAGGTACAGTGGAGTCTTGACTTGAGAACTTAATCCGTATTGGAAGGCGGTTCTCAAGTCAAAAAGTCTGTAAGTCAAGTCTCCATTGACCTACAGTGCATTGAAAACCGATTAATCCCGCAACAGGCCGTTTTTGTTCCATTTTGGTTTTTTTCTGGTCTGTAAGTCAAATCTCAGTCTGCAAGTCAAACCTAAATTTTGCGGCCAGAGAAGTCTGTAACTCAAAAAGTCTGTAAGTCAAGCCGTCTGTAAGTCAAGGGTCCACTGTACCTTGTATCCTTTATTATATGTCCAAACTATAGTGTAATGAGAAAGCTAAGTGTACGATTGGGTACAGCACTAGCTTTTTGGCTGGGTGAACTGGGTGGTCACCCAATGTACGGGACTAAAGGAGATACCAAACTGAGTTGGGGGCAGTTTTGACTGGCATAGGGGCCTCAGCGTTGAACCACAGAAAGTAGAAAGGCCTTCTGCCAGAATAATTTTGAAATTTGGAAGAAATGCTCAGGAGAAGCATGTTCCTACTCTTTTATTCTCAAGTGAGAAAAAAATGAAACACTTATCATTTTGTTTTTTTATATGTATATATGTATGAGATTTGCCATATGTAGGCCATGCATGTAATAATTCTTTCATGTGGCCCCCAGCTTTGTACATAGATGCATGGGTCCTTGTAGAAGGTAGCAGGCTAGAGGAGAACAGCAGCGCCTCCAAAATCACATCTGCCCCAAGCTCCATAAATCCTCTAGCTAACGCTGCAAACCTGACCATGGGACTAATGACACTCCTTAACAAGCTTTCTATTTTCCATAGGGCCAGCTCTGAATGCACATTGGACTGTCCAAATCAACCCTTGTATTAGCCATGAAAGCATCAGGTTGTTCCAGCCCCATTGCTCCCTACCTACTATATTTGTCACATAATTTATTACCTAGTTTATAGGGTTGTTGTCAGAGGTAATGAAAGGCTCTGAATACTCTAAAAAAAACTACTTCAGTACTAACAATTATTATTCCAATACCAAATACACTTTTCCCAGTTCTCAAAGAAAGATGCACGCACGCACGCACGCACGCACGTACGTACGTATGTGCGTACCACCTTTCTTCCCAGGGTGCCCAAGGCAGTCACAATCAATTAAAAACTATACAGTACAAAGAGACAGGTAGTCATACACTGAGTTTTAAATCATGTTTGATAGTTACTACATTTCTCAAATTAATGTCTTCAGGAAAATGTAGTTTTAAAATAATTTCCAGCTCAAACCCCTGGCTTCAAGCAACTGTGCAAGCAAGGATATGGAACATGTGGTCCTGCAAATATTGCTGGAATGCAACTCTTATTGTCCTTCTCACAGCCGATAGTAAGGAATGATGGAAGATGCAGTCTGGTAATATTCGGAGGCCCAACATTACGCATTCCTGCTTTAAATGGAGCTCTGATTCAACCTCAGCACTTCTTAATTCAAACAATACTATGTCTTCAAAGGAATCAATGGTTTTAATAAACTCAAGAAAAGGTTCACACAAAAGCTTATTGGGTCCTTAGCTTGTGAATCTATCTGTTCTATATGCCATGACTGAGTCATAGGATCTCTGAGTTCCTGAGGGCATAGTGTCTTCCCACCCCACCACCCAGATAACCATAAGCAGCCTCCATATTTTGGGAATGAGCAAGAGGACCTTTTGGATAATGACAATCAGACCTCAAACAAAATGAGTCAAACATACTCTCTCTTAAAACAAGAACTTTCCCACATGGTTAATAATTTTTTCTACCATCTTACCTCAGTACAAGCTAAATTAAGTCATTAAATTACAGTGGTGCCTCACTTAACGAGCGCCTCGTTTAACGACGAATCCGCATAGCGATGGATTTTTTGCGATCGTTTTTGCGATTGCATAACGATGTTTCTAATGGTAAAAAATCGCTTTGCGATGATCGGTAAGCTGTTTCACTTACCGATTTCCGCATAGCGATGTTTTAAAAACAGCTGATCAGCGGTTCCAAAATGGCTGCCGAAAAAATGGCCACCCGCTGTGTTTTCGCACCAATTCCTCACATACCGGGCAGCAAAAATGGCGGCCGTATGGAGGATTTTCGCTTAAAGGTGAGTTTTAAGCCCATAGGAACACATTAAACGGGGTTTAATGCATTCCTATGTGCTTTTCCTTTTCGCATAGCGAAGAATCTGGATAGCGACGATTTTTCCATCACGGATTATCGTCGCTATGCAGGGCACCACTGTATTCGTCTAATTTTTTGAAATAAATACCTATAATTCAGGAAAAGGCTTCCAAACATAAGACAGAAGACTGATTCAAGAATGAGACCATCACAATTGACAAGTGTTTAAAGAACAAGGGAAGCAGGCAAAGATAACACTCCACTTCCAAAATGGAAAGAAAAGGAAAAAAGAGAAGAGAAGGATTCACCAACAAAGAGTGTTTAATATATAATCAACAAAAAGTTACAGAGAAAACTCTACCCAACCCAAAAAAACTCATGTATTTACAGTATGTGTTCTAAATTAGAGAGATGAAGAAAAGTTGTTAAATTATTCATTGACACAGGTTGTCTCAATGCATCAAAATGTTCTGCTGAGAGATTACCAGGCTTTCCCCCCTTTAAATTAATATTTCTGCAATTCGCACATAACATCTCTTCCCAAAACTCTGGTCTTTTCTCTTGTGGCACAAGTACTATTAACCAATTGATTGTAGCATGAGCTTATGTGGATTAGAATCCACTTCTCCAGGCAAATGGAGAATAAGATTTAGGTTCAAATTTATTTACAACACAAATATTTACATTACTTATTTGTACACTATATGCCACGGTAATCCATGGAAGTCCACACTACAATAAATTGTAGTCTTAAAGCTTCCCTAAGCTAGTTTGCTATGGTTGTTATTGTTTTGCTTTTAAAAATTATATGTACTAAAACAAACTAAACTGCACACAGAAGAACTGATCCAAAAGATGCAAAACTGAAAATCAAATGCAAAGAAGTGATCTGATGTTTTCAGGAATCCATGCACCATAGGTTAGGAATGCCCTTTATATAATTTTTGCAACTTGTAGAAAAAAGGTAAATACAGCTGTAACAATTCTCTTCAAGGCTGATAGGAAATTTATTTATTTATTTATTTATTTATTTATTTATTTATTTATTTATTTATTTATTTATTTATTTATTTATTTATTTATTTATTTATACCCCACCCATCTAATGCCGAATCACAACTCTAGGTAGCTAAGAACATTAGGTCTATATATCTAAAGTTATTTCATTTCCATTCATTACAAGAGAAGACTATATATAGTATTTACATAATATTTCTATATTTTTTAGAACAGCCAAAACAGAAATTCTCAAATGAAACAATTACATTGAACTACACCACAGGAATGTGTGAGTCAGAAAATAATGTATTATAATGTGGCAGGGCAAGAGAACTGTTATGTTTGCAATGAGGATTGCTCTCTGACATACGTAACCAGAGGTTGGAAATCATGTGTTAGTATTAACACAATAGCATTAATGCATCAAAATAAAAAAAATCATTACTTTTGCATCAAACATGAGGACAAGCAAATGGATGCACCTAATATTCTAATAATGCAATTTTGAAAGTACTGTTAGTAATACTAGAGACTGTACTCTACTTAATACCTCCATTAGTCTCAAGAACTTTGTAAAAAACAAATAGCAGCTAGATATGAATCCAGGATGCACATGAATTATGGGAGTAGAACTTACAAACGCTCCCTAAGCTTGCACGAACTATCCAATCTGATCCCCATTTTAATTCCACATGAGTTCATCCAAAAACCCAATTATAGCTTCTACTTTAAAATGCAGGACTCAATATTTTTAATGGTTAACATTAACAGGAGATAGCTGGGTTAGTCCATTCACACATAATCAGCCGCGGCTTGAAGATGAACAATTATTATGTGGTAAAAAGCTTTCTTGGGCTGTAGGGGCAGGGGCTACAGTGCTCAAAAACAACTTCTTTGTGATATAAATGCTATGAGACTTTTTTTCATTACAGTGGTGCCTCGCTTAGCGATCGCCTTGTTTAATGATGTATTCGCTTAGCGATGAGGTTTTAGGAGCGATCTTGCGCTCCATTTAGCGATGTTTCCAATGGGGGAATTTCGCATAGCGATGTTTGGGACCTTGCTTCGCTTAGCGATGACAGTTTAGGTCCCCCTGTTTTGCTTAGCGATGTTTTTGACAGCTCCGGTTTCGCTATTTTTAAAAGGTGTTAAATTGTTTAAAAAGGGTTTAGAGTGCTTGAAATCGTTAGTGCACTTAATAAACCCTTTGTTAACCAAATTTGTCTTCATTCTGACTCTTTTTGAATTTTTGGTGATTTTTTTTTCTCCCCCATTGAAATGCATTGAAAAGGTTTCAATGCATTCCAGTGGGGGAACCGTGTTTCGCTTAGCGATGTTTCCTATGGCGATTTTTGCTTAAGGACGGCAATCCGTTCCCATTGGAATGGATTATCCGATTTTCAATGCATCTCTATGGGAAAACACATTTCACTTAGCGATGTTTTCCCATAGCGATGTTTTTTCCGGAACCAATTAAAATCGTTAAGCGAGGCACCACTGTAAAAAACTTCAATGCTTCTGGTTTTCTGCAAAATACATATGTATCCAATATCTAATTTAGTTTTTAGATTCATTACTTATCTTTTGTGCATTTTGTTTTTTGAAAGGTAGGATAGAAACATGACGCCACAAGTTTAACTTAACCACAAGCTTTACTAGCTTAATACAAGCAGCTCTTAGCAGCTCATCTACCATGTGACACCTCTCTTTTGTATACAGAGACAAGGTCCGGATCTAATTGAAAATAGCACAGTTACTACAACTGGTAGACTTCTGGAACTGAGGAAAAACCAATGCTTGTCTTTTAAAAAAAGATCTTCCATTCTTTCTCATCTTTTCTTCCCATTCTAGAAAATGCAACCCTTCAAATAGGTACCTTGTTACTTATTTGACACCGAGCTGCCACTTTTTTCATTCAGCGATTCCACCTTTCTTGTTAGGCTAAGAAACCCGCCTAAGAGATGAAATGGCACCTGTCAGGTGACAATTTCACAAGGAGTGTACTTGGACAGAGCTGCAAATGCTGTTATAGATTTCAATAGCAGCTTTACAGGCTGAAAGGAAATGGAGTCTGAGTGATGTGCAAATGGGAAGTGGGTTCTTTCTCTGCTGCCCATAAAGTTGACACCTTTGGTTCCCATCAGAATGAGAGGAAACAGAACAAGACCCATGAATGACCTCTTGTTTAAAATTGCCTGTTCAGACATCAGCACCTGGACTAGTTTTTATCAGTGATTCAAAAGAGAGGTAGTGAGATACCAATTTCTTCCTGCGCATACAAGGGCCAGTGTGGAGTGCCAGTGAAGCCCACCATCCTCAGCACTAGAACCATTTGTAAAATGTCAATTACTAATGTGTAAAAAAATTCCAAAGAATATGTTGTTCCAAGATAGGAATAGTTCACTGAAACCCATTTTACAAATGAAAATCAGCAGAGTACCTTCAATATGTTAATATAATTTTTTGTAGAAAATTTTAATAATTTAATTCTCTCACATTGGTTCTTCTGAAAACGTTCTATGAACAGTATTTCTTCAACAAGATCTACAATTATACTTTACATCCAAGACAAAGATTTTATGTATAATTGTATTCTCCAATTAAGAGAATGTGGAAACAGTGCAATGAAGGGATCCCTATAAAGGAGAGATAAAAGATGACAAACTCCTTTGAATAGGAATCCAGTGATAAAGAACCTACACTTCTAGAAAGTGAAGCAAAAGCTGCTTTGAAAGCACTAGGAAGAAATAAATCACTAGAGGTACATAGGATACTTATAGAACTGTTTCAAGCCACAGAAAACGAGTCTTTCAAAATCCTAACAAAAATATGCCAATAAATATGGAAAACAAAACAATGGCCCACAGCTGGGAAATGTGCGATTTATATCCCATTCCTAAGAAAGATGCCAAGGTATGCAGTAACTTGCACCATTTCTCTTCCTGTGCAAGTAAAGTGATGCTCAATGTTGCAACAAAGGCTTTCACCTTATATGGAGCAAGAATTGATTGTCCTGATGCATAATCTGTATTTTGGACAAGAAGCTACTGTTAGGACAGAATATAGAGGAAAATACAGTGGTGCCTCACTTGACGACTTTAATCCGTTCCAGCGAAATTGCTGCAGAACGAAATCATTGTCAAGCGAAAGTAAATAGCCCATTGAAATGCATTGAAAACCGCTCAATGTGTTCCAATGGGCGAAATACCTCAGCATCCATCGAGGATCCTCCATAGGGCGACCATTTTCTAGTGCCTGTAATGCGAGGAATCCGTACTAAGCACAGCAGGAAGCCATTTTGAACAGTGGGTTGCCATTATGAAACCCAACGATCAGCTGTTTTCTGATCGTCGTAAAGTGAATAATCAGTTCCCGAAGCAGGGAACCGAAAAAAACCCATTCAGTCATTGTTTTGCAATCACAATAGTGATTGCAAAAAACACATCGTGAAGTGATTTCATCGTTAAATGGGGTAATCGTTAAGCAGGGCACCACCGTACTGGTTTCCTGTAGGCAAAGGTGTCAGACAAGGGTGCATTTTATTTCCTTATCTAGTCAAGCTACCGTGGTGCCTCGCACAGCGAGGTTAATCCGTTCCAGATTAACCCTCGCTGTGTGAAAACATTGCTGTACAGGAAGGAAAAAGCCATTGGAATGCATTAAACTTAATTTAATGCGTTCCAATAGCAGCTTTACTCACCGTACAGCGATGCTTTTCCAATGGCCGGCAGCCATTTTCACGCCCTCCCCTCGCTTAACGAGGCCGCGAAAACGCTGCGCGTGGCCATTTTGGGGCTTCCAGTGGCCATTTGGGACCCGCCGAACAGCTGATTGGCGGGTCACAAAGCGAAGGTCGGTAAGCGAACCGCTTACCGACCTTCGCTCTGCGATTTTCGCCCTATGCAGGCATCAGTATGCGATCGCATTTGCGATCGCAAAACCGGCCTCGTAGAGCGAATTCATCGCTCTACGGTGCACTCGTTGTGCAAGGCACCACTGTATATGCAGAACACATGACACAAAAACAGCCTAGATTCAGAGAGAGGAGTTAAAAACTGATAAAAGAAACATCAATAATTTAAGATATGCAGATGACATCATCTTATTGGCAGAAAGCAGCAATAACTTGAAACAATTCTTAGGGAAAGTGAAAGAAGAAAGTACCAATGGAGAACTGCAGCTGAAAATTAAGAAGACAAATGTAGTGAGATGCCAAAAGGCGACGTCATTCCTGAAGCTCAAGGGGGAGGAGCCAAGGATAGGGCAAGAGAGGCGGAGTTAGAAAGACAGTTAGAGATGTGGAATGGCAGTTAGGGAGAAGGAGACGATTGGTGAATTGAGCTTAACGATGATCAGAAAACAGCTGATCGTCGGGTTTCAAAATGGCCACCTGCTGTGCAAAATGGGTTCCCGCTGTGTTTAGGATGGCTTTTTTGCTTTACAGGCAACGGAAAATGGCCGCCCTATGGAGGATCTTCGCTGGACAATTAGGTATTTCGCCCATTGGAACGCATTAACCTGTTTTTAACGATTTCGCTCTACAGCGATTTTGCTGGAACGGATTATCGTCGTCAAGTGGGCCACTACTGTATATCTAGGAAGACATGCAACACACTCCATATGTAGTATAGAAAAGACTGGACTAGCACATCACAGAGAAACAATCCAATATACATACCACATAACAAGGACGTGGTATTTTTCTTTTTCTTCTCAATCTGAGGAAGCTGTTTCAATTCTAAACCAGTATCAGCAATAGACAGGATGAAGGTAAACAGATTCATTCCTGATTGAGACAACATAGAGGTACTTCTGGCCAGGCAGATCAGGGCACAGGAATTAAATCTTTGCTGGATGAGGATACACTTCTAATGAAAACTCAGGTTTCCAGTTTGAGCATTGTCCTGGATTCATCATTGACCCTGGTTATTCAGGTCTTTGTCGTGTGCTTGCTCAATGTGCTTGCATGGTTATACCTAGTGTGCCAATTGCACCAGATCCTGGACATTCTGATTTGGCAATGGTGACATTATGTCTCCATTATATCCCATTTTGCATTACTATAATGCAAAATACTTTTGAAAGCATACCTGTTAGATATGCTTTGATTGTATTCTTGCACTGAGCAGGGGGGTTGGACTTGATGGCCTTGTAGGCCCTTTCCAACTTCACTTTTCTTTGATTCTATGATTCTATGTATTTACTTTTGAAGATTATTCAAAAAGTTCAGCAGGTGCAGGTTAATGAAATCAGACTGCTGAACAGAACAGGTTACAGAGAGAACCAGAACCCCTTGTTTGCAGCATTATTTCCTGTAGGTTTTGAGTTATAAAGCCCTAAATGGTTTCATTCCAGGCTATCTGGAGAGCCACATCTTTCTACATTCGCCTTTGATAATCTTCAGGAATGCCTTTCTTTCCACCTTGTCACCTCATAGTAGATGGCCTGTTCAGTAGCGGCCCTCTGGGCCAGGCTAACCCCTCCTTGCAGTTCTTCCACTGGCAGGCAAAGATATTTTATTCCAGGCAGGTTTTTGGTAAGTGACTGACTGCTAAGGAAGGAGGCTTAATATTGGATGTTGTACATTTTTTCTTTTTTTAAAATGTGCTTTTAAATTATTTCGAACTGTTTTGAGTGTCAGTATGATGACTGAGGATAGAATGAGAGGCTAAGACTCAGGAAAGAAGGGATCAAATCCCTGCTCAGCAACAGAAACTCATGGAAGCGGATTAAAGTAAAGGTAAAGGTTCCCCTTGACAATTGTTGTCCAGTCGTGTTCGACTCTAGGGGGCGGTGCTCATCCCCGTTTCCAAGCCACGAGCCAGTGTTTTGTCTGAAGACAATCTTCCGTGGTCACATGGCCAGTGCAACTTAGACACGGAATGCTGTTACCTTCCCACCGAGGTGGTCCCTATTGATCTACTTGCATTTGCATGTTTTCGAACCTCTAGGTTGGCGGGAGCTGGGACAAGTGGCGGGCGCTCACTCCGTTGCGTGGATTTGATCTTACGACTGCTGGTCTTCTGACCCTGCAGCACAGGCTTCTGCGGTTTAGCCCACAGCGCCACCACATCCCTCTAGGAAGCGGATTGACACTGGTGAAATCACTTCTTACACACCTCACACACCTTGAAAACTCTGATCAGGGCTAACATAAACTGGATGCAACCTGACACCACATAACATAAAATTGTTGTTATTCCAGTTGTTATTTTCACATGGAATATGTTCAACTGCTTTTTAATACAGTGGTGCCTCGCTTAACGGCGATAATCTGCTCCAGGAAAATTGCCGCTAATGAAAACATCGTAAAGCGAAAATAAAAAGCCCAAAGTTCCAATGGGCTTAAAACTCACCGTCCAGCGAAAATTCTCCATACGGCAGCCATTTTCGCTGCCTGTATAGCGAGGAATCCCTCTCTAAACGCAGCGTGGAGCCATTTTATTTACCCGGTGGCCATTTTGAAACCGCCAATCAGCTGTTGAAAAATCATCATTTTGCGAAGAATCGGTTCCCGAAGCAGGGAACCGATCATTGCAAAGTAATTGCCATCGCAAAAAGATCATCATAAAGCAGATTCTTCGTAATGCAGGGCAATCGTAAGGCGAGGCACCACACTGTATTGTAATTTATTGTATATTTAGCCTCATTGGTATTTTAAATATTATGTTGGCCACCCAGTCTTCCTTTATAGAAATAAAGGCAGGTTATAAATAATGATGAATGAATGACGGCTTTCTATTTCGAAACAGAGGGTGGCATGAACCAAAAAGCGATGTGGAATTTAAATAAGCCTGTAGTTACTTTGAAAGTATATCTATGAACTCTGCTCATCATTGCAAAAGCTTTGGTAATATGAAACTGCTTTATTTTGAGCCACCCTCTTGTTCCATCCAAACCAATATTGCGGATGGCAGTGACTCCTCAGGGTTTCAGGCAGCTTTCCCAATTTCACCTGGGGTTCAAACCTGTGCCCTGCTGCTGAGCTACAGATATTGTTCTTTTTGAAATGAAACAAACTGAATGATGTTCATGCTGGACTCTGCTGGACCCTGCCTAGGCTCAATTGGAACCTTTTTCCCAAAAGCGGTGCATTGAAATGGGGGGAAGTTCCCAATGGACTGTACTTCTTGAGGACTTCCAGAATGTTAAGAAAGAAATACACTTTTCTGCGATTAGCTAGCTGAGAGTATCGCAGACAAAGGAAAATCTTTCATTACTTTATTCGGAAGTCTCCTTCACCTTTGTGATGGCTTCTGCCAATTTACATAATAGAAAAAAAATATAAATATTAAAATGTTTACATTATGCCCTTCAATAACACAAGCACATTCTAACATGGGTGAGGAAGTCAAGACATTCTAATTATAAAACTAAGTAGCTGTGTTGAAATAATGTACCTTCTGTGGCAGGAACAACAGAATCCAGAAGATAGAGCTGTCTTTCCAAAACAATGACACAGCAATATCCGTAATAGTTAAGGGCACTAAATTGTTCTTTGAAACTATTTCTTTCACTATCCTCTTGTTCTCTTAATCCTTTTTCCTGCTCCTAGAATGCTACCACAGATGAAGCAAATAAAATAAAGCAAAAGAAAAACTGAAGTGTGTTCAATGAAGTGAGCATTTGGCCTGGTAATTAGAAATCAGTACCCATCACTGTATTTGATTTTTTTTAAAATCATAAACACTGTTTGACAGATGAGATCAGAGTACCAATCAGGATACAGCTGTGTTTTTGATCCCTGGAAATAATTCACACATATTGGACAACTTCAGTATTGCATGCAACATTGAAAGGCTCGATATATACACTGGTGTAAACTAAGGAGGGAAACAAGCTGTGTTTTCATACCTAGGGATGGATGAATTTGTTACACTCAATTTCCTTTATTTTTTGCATTTTTCTAAAGTATAGGTATTATAGTACCCAATGTGGTGCAGTGGTTAGAGTGACAGACTAGGGCTCAGGATACCTAGGTTTGAATCCCTGCTTAGCCATGGAAACTTGCTGGAGTGGTGGCACCAGTAAAAACGTTACATAATATTGCAGTTACTTTTGTCCTGATGGCAATTTTAGAGTATATATTTTAATTGTATTTTAATTGTTTTCATCTTTTTATTGTATTTTAATTGTTGTAAGCCACCCAGAGACCTTTGGGTAGAGTGGGTGGCATATAAGTTAGTTAGTTAGTTAGTTAGTTAGTTAGTTAGTTAGTTAGTTAGTTAGTTAGTTAGTTAGTTAAATAAATAAATAAATAAATAAATAAATAAATAAATAAATAAATAAATAAATAAAGTAACCGGATTGCTGTTGGTTAGTTTCGACTTGACAGCACATAGTAGACACATATACTTTAGTAATGGGGACTTAGACTAGTTTAAGTGGAATCAGATTCCTCCAGCCACTTTCTCAATGCAGCTACGGGGAAGGGATGAGGAAGTGTGTGAACCTGAGGCTCCAGCACATAAACTACCCAAATTCCCCTTCACTATTTATTTATAAATGTATATTTTTTACAAACCGTTTATTAAATTATTTTTAAACTGCCCTTCATCTCCACAAATAAAGCGATATGAAAATATAATTACATGGATGGAAACACCAAAAGTCAAAACATCATAATAAGACAAAGAAAGCAGCGGGTACAATAAAACGGACAGAATCCACCAATTAAAATCAGTGGATTTTGACTGAGGCTGAGGCAGTCTCAGTGCTGGTACTAATCATACTTCTGTGGTCAATGTACTGCCTATCTCCTCTATTGACATATCATATGCCCAAGGTTCTTGGAAAGCTTCCCATAACAAGGGCAGGCTTGCACACAAAAGCATTAGCAGAGGGCTAGTACAAGGAAAACTAAAGGAACTCTATGAAAGAACAACATATAATTACGTCTTTGAAAAGGCCACAAAGAGACACCTGTATATTAGACCACTGGTTCTTAACCTTTTTGAAAGCAACGCCCCCTTGAGCCATTGAGGAAGTTATCATTGCCCCCCTCCCCGCGGTGATATCTTATTTATTTATTTGTTTATTTGTTTATTTGTTTATTTGTTTATTTGTTTATTTATTTAAAGACACTTAAATCCAATGACCCCTGAAAACAAAATTGAATTCCAAGAAAATGAAATGCCCCCAAAAAGTAACATTTAATGATTTAGTTGCAAGCGAATTTTAAGACACAAAAAGAAATATAAAAAGGGCATAAAAACAAACTGCAATGCAGGAACTAAAATTTTTAAAATGAAAACTCTGATACTAAATTAAGATTGGAGGAAAATATATATTCATGCACATTGTAAAAAGGCTGCAGCCATCTTCACAGGTTCGGCTTGCTCCAGCGCCCCCCTACCGCCCTTCTTCTGCTCCAGCGCCCCCACACCGCCCCTTTTCGTTCTACCGCCCCCCTGAAAAATGAAATCGCCCCCTGGGGGGCATTATCGCCCACGTTAAGAACCACTGTATTAGACCACTGGTTCTTAACCTTTGTTACTCAGATGTTTTTGGACTACAACTCCCAGAAGCCTTCACCATCAGCTCTGCTGGCTGGGGTTTCTGGGAGTTGCAGTTCAAAAACACCTGAGTAACAAAGGTTAAGAACCCCTGTATTAGATTTTTCCACTGAAGGATTTAATCTGCCACTGAAGTTTCAGCTACTTCCTCTTTTTAAAAAAAAAAAAAAGAGAGAGAGAGAGAAATAGGCATCTCACTTCTTATGCTCTCTTACTTTCTGGTCCTTGTCCTGTTTCACAGATCTATCCACCTTCTCCATTTCTGCAATACCACTTGTGCCTTATAGTAACATGCATAGGCATCCTTCAGTCTCAAAAGACTATAGTAACATGCTCTGAATTGAGGAGTGTCCCCTTCAGAGCATGAAGCCTGGGTAAAGTAATATGGAGGATAAGCTGTTACCCAAGCAGCAGATCCCCCATCTCCACGTTGCTGAAATGGTCCAATGGAAAGGCAAGAGCCAATACAACTGGTTCCAGCAACGTCGCAGGAGTTGGCAGAACGACACATGCTGCCTTCGGGACTCCAGCTCCGGATTTTGCCTCGAGGTTAACTCCTGAAGCCTTTTCCATGAGTGGATATAGCCACAAGGCCGTGGAGGTTTGAAATCGGAGTTTTCCTTCTCACAGATGGGCAGCCTTCCATGGCTGATGAGCCTCACCTACCCGACCTGATCCAACCTTTACAACTTTCCTGCCTCCCAGGTGTATGCAAATCTAATTGGCTTTCCCATTTACCATATTAGGGCCTGAGATACAGTCAGAGAATTTGAAAACTCAGCAAATTCTCCAGCAGACATACCTGGCCTTCAGCCTCAGCCCAGCTTCCTAGGGGAAAAGGCCCAGGGTCCTGGGACACACTCTTTTAAAGCAGAAAGTCCCACTCCCTAGGCCCCACCCCCAGGCCATGCGGTGGGGTAGACAAAAAGAAAACCCAGGAAAAAAACCTCAGCAAATTCTCCATTCAGATATACCTGGCCTTCAGCCTCAGCCCAGCTTCCTAGGGAAAAAGGCCCAGGGTCCTGGGACACAGTCTTTTAAACCAGAAAGTACTACCCCCTAGGCCCCACCCCTAGGCCATTTGATGGGGTAAACAAAAAGAAAACCCAGGGGGAAAAACTCAGCAAATTCTCCATGCAGACATACCTGGCCTTCAGCCTCAGTCCAGCTTCCTAGGGAAAAAGGCCCAGGGTCCTGGGACACGCTCTTTTAAAGCAGAAAGTCTTTCACCAAAAATGGAGCCAGGGGCTGCAGACGGAAAAGGTTAACTTAGGGGGAATGTCCCCTGACCCAGTCATGAAGTGCGTATGTATGTATGCTGCAACACTGCCTGCCCCTGATTTCAGATGCAATGTGGAATTCGGATTAATTTAACAAGAAAAGCTTCCAATCATACGTTTATAGTTGCAATAGAAGAGGAAAACAGTGAAACCAACATGAAATCTATGATTGAAGCTGGCGTATGAATTACAGCACTAAACGACAGTTTTGCATTAAATCTAGATAGTTCTCACAAAACTCTCTGAAGCAGGGCCAATTATAAAAGGTTATCTCTGGCTGCGGCGCACCATTGTTAACTTGTAAGTACAGTTTTCTCATAAGGGAGACTGTGGAAGATATCCGAACAAAGTAGTCCCTGAGATGGTTTGTGGACTGCCTTCGTGAAGAAATGCAGTCGTATTTGCATACTAAAGTTCCCTTATGTGCAACAATCTGTTACTGCCAGTGAACATTTGCAAGCAATGTATGTGTGTGGGGGCTCCAAATTCTGGTTATTTTTTAAAGATAACAATGTAAATCAAATTAAAAATAGTTGTAAAAGACAGCTGCGGATGTGTTTTTTTAAGCAATATATGGGGATAGGGTTTCCGTGCCAAGTCTGCTTTAGGTAAAGGTAAAGGTTCCCCTTGACATTTAGTACAGTTATGTCTGACTCTAGGGTGCGGTGCTCCTCCCCATTTCCAACCCATAGAGCCAGCGTTTGTCCAAAGACAGTTTCTGTGGTCACATGGCCAGCACAACTAGACATGGAACACCACTACCTTCCCACCGTGATGGTACCTATTTATCTACTCACATTGCCTTCAAACTGCTAGGTTGGTAGGAGCTGGGACAGGCGACGGGTGCTCATTCCGTCGCGTGGATTCGATCTTACGACTGCTGGTCTTCTAATCTTGCAGCACAGAGGCTTCTGCAGTTTAACCTGCAGCGCCACCACATCCCCGGCTGCTTTACCTAATAGAAATGGCCCTAAGGGTTTTGTTACAGGTTTGTATGTAATGGGTAATTCCAGCCTAAGCTTTCCATATGCACAGTTCAAATGTGTGGGTCTAAAGTCTACATACATGCAGAACTAAAAAAGCACAGCTTTAACTAGCCATTAGTGTTCTTATCATGATAAGTAGATCAGCCAGTCCTTGGTATGCTTCTCACTTTGTAAGATCCACTGACATATAATTGTCCATAAGATTGCAATCTGTTCTTTAAAAATCTGAATGTGTGCTTAGAGAATTTGAAACATTTTTTTAAAAAAAAAACACCTGGCATCATTTATTCTGAAATAATGTACAGTATTTTATTTTCCAGTGGAAGGACAGGCATGATAACAATGAGACAGCACAGTGCTTTACGAAGTCATTCTTATTATCCACTAGTATGTGGACACTATTAACACTACTGATTGAAAATTAGAATAGATGGTTGCAGCTAACACTTGGTTCACATGCTGTCTAAATTAGACTTTCAATGATCACTGCTTCTTAATGGCTAACAAAAAGTATTCCTGTTTTCCCCCTGTGTCCTTTATGAGTTCCATAAATAACTAATTAACCTCTGTGACAAAAGTCGGTATTAAGACAGGAGGCAGGCTGTGTGCACAAGGAGTATGCATCTCAACCAAGATCTCCTGAACTAGATGGAGCAGACACGCTCATCACACTATTCTCCCCTGAATTAAATGCTTATTGACTCCACATTAATATCCATTTAGTAATCTGCCGTTTTGTTTGTTTTAATATAGCATTCAGGTTTAGAGTAGAACAGAATTATATGCAGTTTAGAAATATGAATATTAAAAAAGGATTTAATTAAATCTGTTGCCTGAAACTTCTGTCTAAAGCTATAATGACAAATTTAGTCCGTATTTATTATGGCGCACGAGGGACTTTAACTAGATCATTAGTTTATATGCCTTACTCAGTAGCGAACTTATAAAACTTTACATTTTGCATATTGTTACATTATTCATCTTCCCAACTAGGCATAAAATATGGCTTCCCAAGAGTACAATACCTAATTCTTCAAAATATACAAAGATAGCAATAAAATGATTAAATTACAACACTTACATCTGTACTTCTTGTCTTATTATAAAATGAAAACGCTTAAAATGCAGAAAACAACACATCTAATGGTATAACTTCTCCAGGATTTAAAAATATGTTTTGTGTTCAGTAACAACCCTAGAACAATAATAGGCACATACCAACTACTACTGGATTTAATTCTTCCAAAAAGTCTGGTTTATGAATGTAGGATACTGTGTTTCTGTATACATGATTCAAAACACCAAGAAATGGCCCGACTGCTACACAATAATTGTGTCTGTGTTGCCAGAAAGAAAAAGAATGCCAAGCTTCACAAAGCAAAGGGCAGCCTGAATATTGATAACACCAATGGGAGCAGTCAAGATGATCTATAAGATACCCTCTTGTGCTTATTACCATTCAAAAACTGACACTAAGCAATGGAGGATCTCGGAAACTGAGTCTTTTTTTAATCACATAAAGCAATCGTTGGGGCTGTTCTTTGAGACGTGTGAATGGTAGTGAGTACAAGACACAATATTGTGCAGCAATGTTGGGCCATTCCTGGAGTTCAGAATTGTGGATACAGAAACACAGTATCCTACATTCATGAACTGAAGGGTTTTTTTTTTAAAGAACTGAATTTCCTGGCTTTTTAAAATTGAAATTTAAGTATACATACACTACACATAAATTCAAACAGAAACTTCCATCTTGTAGAATTACCCTGTGCTAGAGGCTGCCAGATTGACTGCTACATCTGTGCCAAATCTGGTGCTGATCTGAAGCCCAGTTTCAAAGTTATAATTTTTGTTTGGGCTGCCCCATTTTTAGAAGTGCCTTGTAAAATGTTCATTTGTTCTGGTCCACAGTAACATAGCTGCTCTACCGTACGGCTATAATGGGTGTCTTCTTCAAAACCTTGTACATTATAAGAAAAGCTGATCAGGATGACTCTCTACTGATAGAAAACTCTTAGCAACAGAGATGTTGTTGGGATGAGACCAGTAAAGGGTACACAATTAAGTTTATTTTATGCATGTACACATGGCTTTTGAAACACTTAAAAAAATGACGAGGAGAGAAAAAAAGTGCTATTCTAAACCATTACCCACCACTGCAGAATGCTGCATGGTGTTTTCTTTATTAATTACACATTAACAAATGTTTAATCCAATCATGGAAATGTGGTAGCAGAGGTGACACTGACAAATTGCCTTTGGCACAGTGTTTGAGCTCATCACAACAGACCAACAGAGGATCATCTTGAATATAATATGACTGATATATAAAATCACAATTGCTATCAAGTGGCTTCATTAAAAAAAGAGCAAAAAAGAGGTTTCCCCCCTCCTAGTAGTCTCAGATGCACATAATATCTTTTGATATTTGTTACACAGCCAAATATACTTCCTACAAAATTAACACCAAGCCCTTTTGGGGAAGGGGGAAAAATGAACACACTCAGGACAGTACGAGTTCAGAATCAACATTAAACAACATAGACCTTTTTAGAATCCCCTGGCAATCATGTGGGGATAAAAATTACAAATGTATATTTCTTCAGTATTTGTGAACCAAGGGCATTTTTTTAAAAAATAAAGAAAAGATTAAATCTTCCCAGTTTATCTTTGTCTTGAATAGCAGATTTTCCTCTAGACAAAAATGACTCCACATGTTCCCTTGACATATGTCTTCCAGATATGTTTTATGACAAAATAAAGAACAGCTTTTTCATTGTTGTTATCATGGCTGCTTCAAAACATATGAAACAGCTGCAAATCAAAACATATAAAGCAAAGAGCTGCACAAGGCTTGGCTGATCAAAACTCTTCCAGTTCCTGGGCAGAAAATGTGTGAGCCAACTCACTAATAGCCCCCTAAAGACCCAACTCTCTGCTACAAAGAACTAACATTACAAATGATAATATGGAAATGAGATCACGGCCAAAAGATACCATTAAAGAAAGCAAGGTGGGCAAAAGCTAGAAACTTGTAAGATGGTGTGCTATGCACTGCTCAGACGTTTCAGTTTACAAGACCAGCACCAAATTAAACTGTTTCACTCCTCTATACGGCAGTGTAAATTGGGAATAGATAGGGAGCAGGAAAATTCTGGCTTCATTACAGGATGTCCCTTGATAAATAAAATCTTGATCTGGCCTCTGTCCACTGCTGTTCTAAATGAGCCCAGCCAGTCTGGCCCATGTTTTTTCGTTTCGTTTTCCGAAGCCAAATGACTACCATCTGCTGTCACAAAGCTGTCACACAATCAGTAGTGGGAGATTTCTAAGGAATATAATGGCTCAAGAATGAATATATGACATTGCCGCTCGCATCTAGCAGGGAGAGAACAGCAATCCATTTGAAAAGAACAGCAGTAGTGTTCTCCCACTTCTCAGCAAGTACATTGTAATACAAATCTTTATTTGGACTCAAGACATTGACAGGTCAATTGAACGGAATAAGTCTAGTTTATGATGCAGTTGTCAGAAGTGGTTAAAGCAGGAGTCTGTTTACCAGCGCCCTGAGATATTCCAACAATTTTTCTTGCAAACCAGCACCTTGAGGTTAATTACTTTACCAATTTGAGTAAATGGCAAGCCATATTCCCATCTGTCTCCATTAGTTCCCCACTATTTCTCAATTTATGATGACTGGGGTCAAGGCTGTGGTACAAAAGAAGAGGCAATAAAGCATGAATGGAGTAATTTTCTGTTTATACAAATGTGGTAGCCACAGCATAAATAAGGCGAAGACATTAAAAAATGTCATGTTTTTTTCACTCTGAAACCTCAGGACACTAAACAGAAAGGGAAGAAGTATTGCCAATGATTTGTCATTTCTCTAATAGATACCACTAACTAAAACATTAAAAGCACACAAGAACTGTGTTGACATTCACTGAAAGCAGATTACTAGTAAAAAAAATAATAATCTAGAACCCTGGATCTAAGTTGCTTGAAAAAGAATGAAAGGGCCTTTTATTATATGTTCTTAACTGTGGCAGCGATTTCTTGGCCAAAGTAGATATTCCGTGTTAGAATACTTTAAAAGCTCTTTAGGAACATTAGAATTTTAGAGCATCTTTGTGTAAAGTACTTGTCCCAAAAGTAAACTGATAAATATTAACAGTAAACTATTATTTGTGTTTATGTTATAACAGCATGCTTGGATTCACACAACCCACTCTTCTTTTGCATGGCTGCACAGAATGGAAGTGTTTGCTTCCATTTTTATTAACTTTTGTTAGCATCATATCTCCTGTGATTAATCATATTGTTTTAAAAGAAGCATCTTCAGAACCCAAGTTCTCATGTTTACTTGTTTCAACAGACCATAGCTAAGATTAGCCAAGTTTGTCTACATTAGGCACCACCCCAAACTGTTAATAACAAATGGAAACAAAAGATTCCATTCTCATTTTCATTCCAAAAACATTCCACAGTTTATTGTTACAACCCACTGCAGTCAGTGGTTGAAAGCCAGTAGTAAATTACAATTAGACTAGGCCTATTGAATCAGTGAGAACTTGGTGAATCATCTTCTCCATAAGCTCCATTGCTCAATTTGTGACTTAGTACTGAATTTCAGCTAGTGTCTTGAAATGAATCCTCATGCACTCAATTATTTGTGCTACATAGTGACTGAACAACTCAAAGAAAATGCTGCCAAATTCCTCAAACTATGGATAGAGAGGCTAGGTTGATACGGCTTGTCTAATCAGTTTTGACAAAACAATGCTAGTTTAACAAGGGAGAAGATTTTTTTTTTTTTTGGCTATTTGCCACAACTGGTAAAATTGCTCATGAAATTCAAGTGCAATGCAATTTTTTAAGCAAATTTGACACAGAAGCATATATTTTAACCCAGAAGACTTTTAAAAAGTGGTGGTGGTGGGACAATACCACTATATTACTGATTCATTAAGTACGGTGATCTGCTATATATATACATCCTGCTGAGGCCGGCAACATCCAGTGCAGCAAGAAAATAGAAGAAGTGTACATCAGGCTGATCTATTCTCAGCAAATAGAATAAAAATTCATGGCAAAGCCAATTTTCTGTCTTCTGTTGCCAGGAACAGGGCAGCTTGATATGAAACATACAAGAGCAGTACTTTTCCCAAGGGTAAGAAAAGTTCTTTATTGCTGTCACGCCTGTTGGAACATACATCCGCCAGTGGTTTCATATACAAAATTCACTCTCTTGTTTGATAACGGTATATTCTGAAGGTTATAACTTCCACCTGTGAAATTTCAGATGCAATGGGCATAAACAAAAATTCTGAAATTACTGAAGAGAGAGGGATATTGCAGAAAAAACAACAAATCATAGTTCTTTCCCTATTAACATTACAATGAAAGTCCTTTATGTTTAGATTATGCAGGTCTTATTCTGTCAGATGGCCTCTGCAGATGTGGTCTCTGTAGGACAGAAGCCTATAGATTAAGGATTTTCAATGTGGCCTTTAAAAAAAGATACAAATTAGGTTCATTCGGCAAAGACTGTGGGTAATGGCACCATCTTGCAATGTGCTGCTACAAGTCTTGTGTTTGCTGGGTTTCATATTTACGTAGTGTCCGGAGGGAAGGCCTGTTTTGTGCATGCCCCTGGCCACTCCCAGCTCTCCCATGTCACTGCCTTCCATATCTGAATTGACCGCTGGAGACTGAATATGCTTAACAACAACAGTATCTATTAAACTTGAGTTTGCTGTAAAACAGGAATTTTATTGACAGGTAAATCAAACCTTTTTTCTAGACTGCAAGCAAACACCGTTTCTTCATTGGCCTCTTCATTTACTTCCCCTCTCTCTGTCCTTGTTGAACCATCCTGTCCCTCCATTACCTGGAAGGCCCTCTTGAGATATGCTGAGCAAGGAGAATCACAGTGACAGTTTATATTTATGTTTGACCATTTGAAAGGGGAATGTATTCCTCTTTCCCTCTCCTTCTTGTAGAGGCAGCGAGTTTGACAGGTTGTCTCCCAATGACTGGAAGGATTTTGAGTCAAACCTCTTCTTGCTTCCAGTTTTCACAACTCCTTCCTCTTCTCTTGCCTCTGTTTCTCAACCCAAGAGGAGGACTTATGGGGTGGTCTTGATCAGCACAGCCTTTCCCCCTTACCCCTGGGAACTCTTAACACGACCCACCACCCAGTTCAAGGTTCTTAGGAAACCTAAAAAAACAAACACTCCTGAGGCTGGAATACACCGTAGTGTATCAATTTGACATTTCTAATGGCCCTTTCTCTACCTTCAAGGTTTCTCCAAACCTGAACCTACACCATTTCCAAAGGCCCATAGTCTTGGTGAATACTGTATTGTTGGCGGTTTGCTGAATTTGCCATGGAAACTGACGCAGACAGAACCTGGTTGCTTACAATTTTTATTCATTTTGTTAGTGGTGGTGAGAACTGCAAGTCATTCTGCTTAGAAAATATCTGAAAAGGAGATGCAAAATTATAACATCAGAGTATGAAACTTCTCATTTTTACTGACCTATGTTTTAACTGTTTCCAAATGTCTTTTAGATATCTATTTAGAAAAAATTAATAATAACAGGAAAGGAAGTTTCCCTTTTCTTTTTAAAAAATCTAGCATAGGCATAGGCATCCTTCAGTCTCGAGAGACTATGGTAACATGCTCTGAATCGAGGAGTGTCCTCTCCAGAGCATGAAGCCCGGGTAAGGTAATATGGAGGATAGGCTGTTACCGAAGCAGCAGATCCCCCCTCTCCACATTGCTGAAATGGTCCAATGGAAAGGCAAGAGTCAATACAACTGTTTCCAGCAATGTCGCAGGAATTGGCAGAACGACACATGCTGCCTTCGGGACTCCAGCTCCGGATTTTGCCTTGAGGTTAACTCCTGAAGCCTTTTCCATGAGTGGATATAGCCACAAGGCAGTGGAGGTTTGAAATCGGAGTTTTCCTTCTCCTAGATGGGCTGCCTTCCATGGCTGACAAGCCCCACCTACCCGGCCTGATCTTTAATAGTGCAGAAGTATGATCCGACCCTTAAAACTTTCCTGACTCCCAGGCTTATGCAAATCTAATTGGCTTTTCTATTTACCATATTAAGGCCAGAGATACAATTTGAGAGACAAAAAAGAAAGCCCAGGAAAAAAAAACTCAGCAAGGCATCCATGCAAACATACCTGGCCTTCGCCCTCAGCCCAGCTTCTAGGGAAAAGGGTCCAGGGTCCTGGGACACGCTCTCTTAAAGCAGGAAGTCCCACCCCTAGGCCCCACCCCCAGGCCATGTGGTCAGGAGACAAAAAGAAAGCCCAGGAAAAAAACTCAGCAAGGCATCCATGCAAACATACCTGGCCTTCGCCCTCAGCCCAGCTTCCTAGGGAAAAGGGTCCAGGGTCCTGGGACACGCTCTCTTAAAGCAGGAAGTCCCACCCCTAGGCCCCACCCCAAGGCCATGTGGTCAGGAGACAAAAAGAAAGCCCAGGAAAAAAACTCAGCAAGGCATCCATGCAAACATACCTGGCCTTCGCCCTCAGCCCAGCTTCCTAGGGAAAAGGGTCCAGGGTCCTGGGACACGCTCTTTTAAAGCAGGAAGTCCCACCCCTAGGCCCCACCCCCAGGCCATGTGGTCAGGAGACAAAAAGAAAGCCCAGGAAAAAAAAACCTCAGCAAGGCATCCATGCAAACATACCTGGCCTTTGCCCTCAGCCCAGCTTCCTAGGGAAAAGGGTCCAGGGTCCTGGGACACGCTCTTTTAAAGCAGGAAGTCCCACCCCTAGGCCCCACCCCCAGGCCATGTGGTCAGGAGACAAAAAGAAAGCCCAGGAAAAAAAACTCAGCAAGGCATCCATGCAAACATACCTGGCCCTCGCCCTCAGCCCAGCTTCCTAGGGAAAAGGGTCCAGGGTCCTGGGACACGCTCTTTAAAAAAATAATTTGTAGATTACTTTGCCTTCCCATTTAAATAAGAGGCAGCTTGATTCACTATAGCTGGCTGGATAGCTCATTGAGCTGGAGGGCTCAGGAGTTTGGTTCTCTGTGGCAGTGGTCCCCAGCCTTGGGCCTCCAGATGTTCTTGGACTACAGCCCCCAGAAGCCCTCACCACCACCTCTGCTGGCCAGGATTTCTGGGAGTTGAAGTCCAAGAACATCTGGAGGCCCAAGGTTGGGGACCACTGCCCTATGGAACTCCCTGGAAGAAAAATTAGTCTGTGTAGCTTTGGGCAAGGACAACAGTCTTATAGCGACCCAGAAGAAGGGAATGGTGTCACTTCTGAGTACCTTGAATACTCTGGAAAGATTGCTTAAATCTGAATCCACTTGACAGCAAATTATTATTATTGTTGGATTCATCATACAAGGACATGGCGGCACTGCAGGTTAAACCACAGAAGCCTCTGTGCTGCAAGGTCAGAAGACCAGCAGTCTTAAGATCGAATCCACACGACGGAGTGAGCTCCCATCGCTTGTCCCAGCTCCTGCCAACCTAGCAGTTTGGACGCATGTAAAAATGCAAGCAGATAAATAGGTACCACCTCGGTGGGAAGGTAATGGCATTCCGTGTCTAGTCGCACTGGCCACGTGACCATGGAAACTGTCTTTGGACAAACGCTGGCTCTACGGCTTGGAAATGGGGAGGAGCACCGGGCCCTAGAGTCGGACACAACTGGACTAAATATCAAGGGGAACCTTTACCTTTACTTTTACCTTCCCATACAATTAACCCAAATTTTTAAGATTTGTTTTCTGTCCTGAAATTTATTTATTTATTTACTGATTGTATTTATACCCCGCCTATCTAGTCATTTCAACCACTCTAGGCAGCTTACAATATAAAGGATAACAAATTCAAGAAAAATTTATAACAATTAATTAAATGATTCTGCGATGGGAAAAATATAAAATAAATAAAATAAAGAGAAAAAGAATAAAAAAGGAAAGAGGACAGGAATTAACTGGAAGGGAAGGCCTGCCTATACATCCACATTTTTAGTTGGTTCTTAAAAGTACCCAGCGAGGGTGCAGCGTGAATCTCCGGAGGTAGGTTATTCCAGAGGCGAGGAGCCACCATCGAGAAGGTCCGGTTTCTAGTTCTTTTCTTCCGGGCCTCCCTCTGCATCAGGCTCCTGAACCTCACCTCCTGGCTCGCGCGGGTGACACGGGTAGAACTAGTTGGGAGTAAGCGTTCCAAATCTGTAACAAAACTTGTTTTCTTAATTTTTCTACTTCAGCTTCATTTAAAATGGCAGATTGTGGAGGTATTTTATAATAGTAATACTAATTAAGTGAAGAAAATTGGAATCAGTAGCATTCTGATATTGAAAAGTGAAGGTACTGTATAAATCAGCTCTAATCATAAGTTTTCCGTACCATTAAAGAAAGTCTGATAATTTCTTTCTTTCTTTCTTTCTTTCTTTCTTTCTTTCTTTCTTTCTTTCTTTCTTTCTTTCTTTCTTTCTTTCTTTCTTTCTTTATTTATTTATTTATTTATTTATTTATTTATTTATTTATTTATTTAATGAAAGGAAACAGCTGATTAAGAAGGATTTTTCTCTCCTTGCCTACCAAATCAATTCCATTTCCTTCTACTGTCAGTGGTCTGCAAATTTACACTATCTGGATCCAGTTGCACTTGATCCATCTGCAGCTACATGCCACCAGGAAAAAAAATCAGTGGTCTCAAAAGTGTGTTCCTATTTGTATCAATGGAATAAAAAATCAAAAGGAAATTTAAACTAAGACAAAAACCAATGGGAGAATATCTGACCATGATAAAATGTAGATGGAGACAATATACTGAATATATACACAACTATACAGAAACTTTATTTAAATGTAGAACTTGCAATTCTGGAAAGTAAAGTGAAGGGAGCTCTCAAAGCACTGGGAAGAAATGAATCACCAAATTATAGGATACCAAGAGAGCTATTTCAGGTTAGAAACTAACTGAAACTATCAGGAATGTGCAATTTTTAAAAACAAACAAACAAACAAAAACTAGAACAATGGCCTGAAGACTAGAAATGTTCAGTATACATTCCAATCTTAAACAAAGCTGATGCACTGACTATAAGACCATCATATTAATTTAACAAGCAAGTAAAATGATAATCAAGAGTTTACAACAAAGACTTTCACTATACATGGATATGGATTCAGAAAATACATATACTGTACATGGATATGGATATGGATTCAGAAAAGGAAGAAGCACTAGAAATAATACTGGAAATACATGTTGCCTACTGAAGTCTACCAAAGTACTTCAGAAGATCAGTTTGTAATTTATAAATTACATAAAATCTCTGTGTCAATCCTGAAAAGCCATGTATCAATCCATTATGAAAGTAATAGATATGTAACTACAGTATATTGAACTATCCTGATGCATAACTTATGTACTGGACAAAAGACTACTTTTAGGACAGAATGAAAAACGCAATGTTTTTTCCATTGACGAAGATGTCAGACAAGGGTGTATTATATCTCCCTGTCTATTCAATCTATATGCAGAACATGTCATGTGGAAAGTGGGATTATATTCACACAAAGGCAGAGTGAAAATTGTTGGATGAAACACCAGTAATTTAAGATATGTAAATTACACCTTATTACGTATAGAAAATATCAATTATTCAAAATCCCTACTGAGGAAGGTTGAAAAAGAGAAGCAGGATTATAGTTTAACATTAATGAGACAAAAATAATAATTACAAAAGAATTCCGTATCCAGAATTTGAACATTGCTAACAAAGAAATGGAAATTGCTAGAGTTTCTGTACCTTGGTTTAATCATCAATCTAAATGGATAGTGTAGCAAACAAATCAGAAAACTGAGAATTGGAAAGCAACTATGAGTGTGTGCAGTGTCGTGTGCTGTTAAGTTGAAACCAACTTATATCAACCCTAATAAGGCTTTCAAGAGAAGTGAGATATTTAAGGAATTGTTTTACCAGTTCCACTCCACATTCAGCTTCCACAGCTGAGCAAAGATTAGAATCCCCAAGTCTCAGTCACTCTGTCCACTATGACACACTGGATAACCACAACTATGAAGGGATTGGAAAAGAGTGTTTAGTGTAATCATGTGTGCAAATGAAGGTAAAGATCATCCATAACATTCATAGAGGGATGGGGAAGCTGAATAATGAAGAAAGCTGATGGGAAAAATTCATTTGTAAAGTGGTATTAGAAGAAAGGATACCATGGAATACCAGAAAACCACATAAATTAGGTTTAGATCAAATGATGTCTGAACTTTCACAAGAAATGAAAGTGACTAAATTTAGGCTATTGTATTTCAGACAGATCATTGGGAGATAAGATTGAAGGGAAGGACAATAATGCTAGGAAAACAGAAGGAGGTAAAGGAAGACTCAACGTAAGATGGCTGCACTCAATAAAGGAAGTTATGCCTTTTAGTTTGTGAGATCCGAGTGGGTTGTGAATGATAGTGTCTTTTGAAGGTTATTAATTCATAAGATTGTCGTAAGGCGGAAGCAACTGGATAACACATTAACAACATATACATTTGACACAGTCTGGCTTAGGAGAGCTTGGATGAGCATTAAAATGTTTATGATTATGTGCCTGACTAAACATCAGTGCTGTGTTTGATGTGCAGAAAACTGTTTACACATGTAGCTCTCTTGCTGGATCTAGAAAAAAATACATATTGTCTCTGGTAGTGATGAGTTAGAAATTCTATATTTAAGGCTGAGCTGAAAACTGATAAAGCTTTCTGTGGATGCTTGGTAAGATGAGGAAAGTAGTCCCTGTTCACTATTTTTGAAGTAGTGGTGGCTGTAAACAAGAAGTAACTTTTGGGGGGTGGGAGTGAGCGGAAGAGCAGAGGAAGTGTTTGATTTGGCAAAATTATGAAGTTCGCTGTCTTCTTAAGCCATTTCACAGTATGAGACATTGACAATGAAATAAAATTTCACAGCCATAAACGTACTTTGGTTTATTTCCAGAAATCACATGTATTTGAAATGAACAAAAATGATTCTACCCACACCAAAAAAACAGACTCCCCTGATAGCGACCTAGAAAGGTGTAGGTAGGAATGTTCTGGGGACAGGCTGGTTCAGTCCTGCAATTATATTGTGTGATCACCAGAAAGAGGACCAAACCAGCTTGACCCTACAGCAGATGAAACAGAGGGACACATGCCCATCTAATCACACCCATAGTCAAATACAATTAGCTCTAATTAATTTCTATATTCCACCATCCTAAATTTCAGGTTAGTCTGATTTCAAATTTATTTTTTAAAGTCCATACAAAATTATTATGCATTTCCATGTACTTCTAACAGCAGGACCACTTTCTGAGCATTTTTCCAAATGTGTGAATTATTGTGCGCACATTTTCCTAAAGTTTCCATTTTTGCAAGCTATTTTCTATACAATAATACATTCAATGTATTATTTTCAGTGCAGAGCTATGTTCTGGTTAGAAATTGTGTGAATTGATTATGTAAGAAGTTGCTGAATTGTTTTCTTCTAACTCTTTACTGCACATCAGATTGAAAATTAAGTTTGATATACATTTTAGCTATTATCTTAACAGACGTTACACAGCAATTATTATTATTTCTGCTGCCAGAGTTACTGGAGTTAAAAAGCCAACAAAAACAAATCAAATTCCTTAAAAGGAAGTCATAGTATATCCTGTGAAACCAATAAAACAAGTAGTTCAGTATTTGCTTGAGGGTGACAAACACATTTGGTATTCTCATCCTAACCATTGGCATTTCATTAACCTCACCCATTTTCCACAAAGTAATTAGAGTGGTGTATATTTATGCAACAGATGTGACTGAAATTCTGCTACTTTGCAATCCTTTGTACGAAAAACCTTGCAAGTTGGAAGTTAACAATGGTCAACAGAGCAAGATAAGAAATTTTTTAAAATGACCCTTCCTGTCAATGGATAGCCTGGGCAGGGACTATTTTTTCAATATTTAGGAAACAATATCTACTTTGTGTTCTCAAAGGCTTTCACGGCTGGGACCTGATGGTTTTTGTGGGTTTTTTGGGCTCTTTAGCCGTGTTCTGAAGGTTGTTGTTCCTAATGCTTTGCCAGTCTCTGTGGCTGGCATCTTCAGAGAACAGGAGTCAGAACTCTGTACTCTGGTGCAGTTTACTTGGATAGTTGAGTATTTATAGCTGTGGGATCAGCTTTTATCGTGTTCAGGAGATTGGGTGATTATGGTGATCAGCATGTTTTTTTGTTGTGGGTGTATTGTTGTGATAAGGGGGAGAGATTATCTTTCACTGTGATTGATGGGTGTCTTTAGCTAGTCTTTTGTGTGCAGTAATCACCGGAGTACAGACAGAATTCTGACTCCTATCCTCTGAAGATGCCAGCCACAGAGACTGGCGAAACGTTAGGAAGAACAACCTTCAGAGCACGGCCAAATAGCCCGAAAACCCCACAACAACCATCAATATCTACCATATTTTTCGCTCCATAAGACACACCTCTCCATAAGACGCACCAAATTTTTAGGAGAAGAAAACAGGAAAAAATAATCTGTTTTCTTCTCCTAAAAATTGGTGGCCTTATGGAGAGGTCTATCTTATGGAACACACCCTAGGACCCTTTGGAGACTCACCCTGGCCCCCCGGGGGCAGAGGGGGCAAAATCGCCACCTTCTGGGACTCTTCTGAAGCTTCCCAAGCCTCAAAAGAGTCCGAGAAGGTGGCGATTTTGCCCCATCTGGCCCGGTGAGGGGGAAGGGTGAGCCTCCAAAGGGTCCTAGGGTGTGTTCCAGAACGCTTTAGAGACTCATCCTGGCCCCCCGGGGGCAGAGGGGGCAAAATCGCCACCTTCTGGGACTCTTCTGAGGCTTCCCAAGCCTCAAAAGACTCCCAGAAACTGGCGATTTCGCCAGAGCTGGATCCGTGCAGGGGTGGGGGAGCGTGGCAAGGGTCCTGGAAGGCTCCCTCGGACCCTTGCAAGGCTCCCCCCATCCCCCACCCCCACCCCCATGGGGCCAGTGGGGGCGAAATCGCCAGCTTCTAGGACATTTTCTGAGGCTTAAAAGGCTCAGAAAAGGTCCTAGAAGTTGGCGATTTCGCTCATGCTGGACCTGTGGGGGTAGGGTGGGGGGGAGCCTCGCAAGGGTCCTGGAAGGCTCCCTCGGACCCTTGCAAGGCTCCCCACACCCCTCCACGGGGCCAGCGGGGGCGAAACCTCCAGTTTCTGGGAGTCTTTTGAGGCTTCCCAAGCCTCAAAAGTCTCCCAGAAACTGGCGGTTTTGCCGGTGCTGGATCCGTGCGGGGGTGGGAGGAGCATCGCAAGGGTCCGAGTGAGCCTTCCAGGACCCTTGCGACGCTCCCCCCACCTGGAAGCTGGCGATTTCACCCACGCTGGCCCCGTGGGGGTGGGGGGACGTCGCAAGGGTCCGGGAAGGCTCACCCAGCCCCTTGCGATGCTCCCCCCTACGGGGCCAGCGGGGACGAAATTGCTGCCTTTGCTCCATAAGACGCACGGACTTTCCCACTCACATTTTTTTTGGGGGGGAAGTGCGTCTTATGGAGCAAAAAATACGGTACTTTACTTAATCCACATATATTATTTCACCTTCCCCTTTTCCTCTAAGTTAATAGATTTCCTTCTATCTCCTTTGGGCCAAAACTGAGCCAAAAAGGGAGAGCAGTGAATCAAATTAATTTTCTTGGCTGCCTTCTCCTGTGTTTCATTCACATATTATGTGTTTTATATTAGTCATTAAAAAATCAAAGGAAAGTATATTGTACATTCATGTAACACACTGATTCATTTCCAGGAAATTAAACTATGGCATTTACTGCAGTGCCTCCCAAATGCCAAATTATAACAAAAAACAAAAAGCAACACAAACAAGAAAAAAATCAAATAAAAACTCATCAGAGATATATATGTGTGTGCAACGGGGAACAAAACAGGAAATGGATCTTACAATAATTTTTTGGTCCACTAATAAAAATTAGAGCAAACCTTTAGGAACACAGTTTTCACATTAAAATAAAAGGAAGCCGTGTAGTCAATACAAAATACAAATGCAAGAGCAGGCGATACCTCTATAGACCACTAAAAAAGTCACATTACACCCTGCAAAATTTGTGGATTAGGACCAATTTTCACATGCAATACAGATATGACTATATTTCCTGCACTAAATTGAACATACTGCCCAATATTCTCATAATCTGTTGACTAAACACAGAGCAGAAGGGAAATAGCATAAGAATCTCCTGCCCCTGCAAGCTCTCCGCTGCATGGCCTCTCTTGCAACAGTGTAAGAACAGGAGTGCAACGAGCAGCAAGCTGAAGCAAAGGGATGTGCACATAATTTCTGTTCCACTCTACATTCAGGTGACAGAGTACTAGTCCATGTATTTACAGAAACATTCCTAAGTAACATTCAGAAGTGGTTCTATCAGATTTCAGCTGGTCTTACATTCATTTAAGTGTGTACAAACTGTAGCCTCAATCTGTAAATTCTGCCTTCTTTTACATTTGGAAATGGAAGCACACTTAAGATTTCTATTATCTGTTGGATGTCTGTTTTTTTTTTTAAGATTAAAGGTTATGTCACCACTACGTTCCCACTTTTACCCATTTATAAGACTGAAAGATAGAAAAATTATGTGGAAGAACATTTTATAAATGAAACAACATTATTACTCTTTATTTGGAAGGATATATTTTTTACTAAACCAACTAGATTGGTATGAGATAGACACCAATACCAAGATTAAACTACAGTGGGGTCTTGACTTGAGAACTTAATCCGTATTGGAAGGTGGTTCTCAAGTCAAAAAGTCTGTAAATCAAGTCTCCATTGACCTACAGTGCATTGAAAACCGATTAATCCCATAACAGGCTGTTTTTGTTCCATTTTGGTTTTTTTCTGGTCTGTAAGTCAAATCTCAGTCTGCAAGTCAAACCTAAATTTTGCGGCCAGAGAAGTCTGTAACTCAAAAAGTCTGTAAGTCAGGCCGTCTGTAAGTCAAGGGTCCACTGTATAATGGTAATACATGGATATATTTAGAGGATGTGCCAGCTAGACATGCTGCCACCTCTGCTTCCTCTTCCTCCCTCAAATAGTGATTCCTTATTTCCTCCTCCTTTTTTTCTGGCCAGAGGCCAAAGAGCAGTATACCATTTTGTTCAAATCAGGTAACTTTTTTCTTTTTTCTTGACCTACAAATTTTGATTAGAAATTTGTTCTCTAAACTGCTGCTGAGCAAACATAAAATTATTCTCTGATTCTGACAAAACAGTGAACTACGATTAATCTGAAAACCAGAAATGGAAGGATGGAATTATCTGTATGTTTTAGCGTACAGAAGGTGACATCTCAACTATGCATATGTGTTTTGGGGAGCTGAAACAATGGAACTGAGACATGTCAGATGCATGGGGCAGTGCTTGGAAATGAATTTTATATCAATTAGGCTACAATCTGTACACTCTTAAATGAAAGTAAGACCAGCTGAAATCTGATAGAACCACTTAATTTAAGATTGGTGATATCATGGTAACAGTGAAATATTATAATAGTTTCCCATGTAAACCAGGCATGCCACACGAATGCCTGATTGTTAGGCATCCTTCAGTCTCAAAAGACTATGGTGACGTGCTCTGTATGGAGGACTTGGAACAGCGTCTAGTGTGGCTGAAGAGGCCAATTCGAGAGTGACAATCTCTTCCACGCTGAAGACAAATCCAGTCTGTTCCCTGTCCAGTTCCCTGGTTTTGCTGCTTTTGTGACTTCCTCTTTGCCTCGGCCTGCTGGACAAGGGTCTCTTCAAATTGGGAGAGGCCGTGATGCACTGCCTGCCTCCAGGCTGAACGGTCAGATAAAATAGTAAAAGAAAGATAATTCAAAATGGGCCTGTAAGCATATCAGGTGCTCCTACAGAGTGCCTAGTTCACATTGTATTTATAACCTGTCAGAGGATATCAACGTGGTGGACGGAATCCGCCACCACACAAGCTCTGTGACTTTGCTGCTTCTAGATAAATTAAGACACACAGTGACCATGGTGGCATGGCATGATGGGTAAGTGATCTAAGGAGAGTGCAGATATACTTTGCTACACCACTTCACTTTGGAATGGGAGCAATTAAAGAAAATGTTTTGTTTAATGTGTCACCCAGACACTAGCACAGCTACCCCTCTGACTTGTTCACCACTTTCACCATTAAACCAGAGGAAGAAATATGAAACAAGATCTGGATTCTTTGGCTGCCTTGTTCGTTCTGGTGAGAGAGACAAACCAGAGTCAACTGGACAACACAATGGGTGGAATCCTGTTCTACAGTTATGCAAACAACATAACGTTTTAGAAGCAAACTACTATATGTTTGTAGACATTATCTACTGCATACTGATTCATGCAACATGGTGTTCAACAGATAATGTCTATGGAAATTTCTTATTTTGGCAATTCACCTCCCAAAGTGACACTATTTGTGTAACTTTGCAACAAGTTACAGCTAATAAAAACTGGAACAAAGTTCTGGGTTAGTTTGAAGTTTCCCCGCAAAAGTAGAAACTCCACGCACAAGAACAGTTCCCTGGCTTATAGCATTGGTTGAACCCATCCAATACGATCTTGTAGTATGTTCAAAACCAGGTGGGCATGAAAGGGGGAAAGCAATCGAAAAACAAATAGGCCTGTAAATATATCCTTTGCTTTTTTAAGGCAAAGAAGGAGAAGGGAAAAAACAAGATGGGTGAATATGCTAAGGAACCACACAGCAATGGTGGCAGCGAGGGAAAAGGAGGCAAGAAAGAACATGGCTGCCTACATGAGCCAGGAGGCATGTGGCAGTAGCTGTAAGACAAGGAGAGGAAATGGAAAGCAGGCAGGGGTGGCTGGGTTATTTGCTGGAATATCTATGTGAGGTGATTGGTAATCCAACAGAGGAAATCTTATAGTAAGCCAATATTTTTGTGATCTTCTCTTTAGTTAAACTGAATGAATCAGACTTCAGACACTATCTGAAATTAACAAAAGAATCTGATATTGAAAGTAAGAGCTTCTTTAGTGTGTTTTTTCTCATTTGTGCTAAGCTGACAGCATACTTTGTCTTGTTTGGAGGGAAAAAATCTATGCACTCTAAAGGTGCTATTCTCCTCCCACCCTTTTTAAACAAAATCAGTTTTTCTGTGCTTTTTTTTAAAGGAGAAACCAAAATGGACTTGGGAGCCAGAAGCATTCCACAGACCCATAATTGTGACTCCTCCTTTAATTCATTAATGTAAAAGGAAAAACCTAAAGCAATCTGATGTCTTTTACTTTGATGTGAACAAATAATTCTCCACAAAAAATATTTTTCAAACTGGACAGAAAAAGCAAATATAAAACAATACTGAACTTATATATTAATCCTGGTGAGGCTTTGGCTTCAAAACCAATGATCAAGTTATGTTAATGAATGAACTGGTAAACACTGAAAGATGCAATGCTGCTGATGCTTATCAGGGAATAGGTGCCATTGAATTTAATAGCACTCACCTCGAAATCAGGGTATTTCAGGATTGCATTGCAGAACACCATGAAGGTTGAATCCAAGTTCTAATGTGTAAAGTGCATCTGTTTTATAGGGCCTTTTTGCATCAGCCTCATAATTAGAAAAACATGGCTTATACTTTTCTCACTTCCTACGCTATAAAAAAATTGGCTCTTTCATAACACTAATTACACGATGGGGGAAAGCCTCTCATTTTGGAGGCTACACTCATCTAAGACAAATAATTTGTAAGCGAGGGGGAAAATTTGCTGGTAGCAGTGAAATTATGTGGTAGTGTACAGAGGCTTTATTAAACAAACACATTGGGTGCTTAAGATGTCAGGTTCTCCCATGCTTCCGATTTATTCCTGGTTTTCAGACTATCACAGCATGAAGCAAATTAAGCCCTTTTGCGAAAGAATAGAAGTAATTTGTCATATTAGTCTATTGTTGCTAAAAGAATCACAGCCTCCTAAACACACATGGAAGGCTGCTGTAGATTTTGGATGCATTCCACCTGGCAGGCTTTCCACATCATTTACAAATATGTCAAGGTAGGATTTTTCATGTTGGTGGCTAGACAAAAATGTCTTAACAGGTTATCTGTCATGAGTCTGTAAGGAAAGTACATTTCCTGCCTACTATATAGTCTCTTAATTTAAAGAACAAAAGGCAATAATGAGTATGGTTCTGGCGGGTGTATTTCAAAAAAGATACTATACAGCTGGAAAAGATGAAGAAAAAGACAACTAAACCAAAGTGCTGGAATAATTCTTGAATGAAGAAAAAATTCCCTTATAATGCACATTTACACTAACAAAACTACCTCTACTCAGAAGTTATTTCCTTTATTCGCGAAGGCTTTCACAGCTGGGATCTAATGGTTGTTGTGGGTTTTTTCGGCCTCTTTGGCCGTGTTCTGAAGGTTGTTATTCCTAACGTTTCGCCAGTCTCTGTGGCCGGCATCTCCAGAGGATAGCACTCGATGCTCTGGTGTAGTTGGCTTTGGGAGTGCAGTATTAATGGCTGTGAGATAGGCTTTTGTCTTTTTCTGTAGATGGGTGATTAGTGTGTATTGTTGTGGGTGTATTGTTGTGCTAAGGAAAAGAGATTATCTGTTCCTGTGGTTGATGGGTGTCATTAGCTGGTCTTTTGTGTGTAGTGAGCCCCTGTCCTTGTGGCTGGGTAGAGTTCATTGACCTTTTGCACGCTGTATTTTTGAGAGCTGGGAGCCGTTTTGTTGAGCTTCACACTTTCCTCTTTTTTGTTGAGGTTTTGCTGGTGCTTGTGAATTTCATGCCCTGAAACAAACTGGACATGAAATTCTATTCCAGAATACTGAAATACTGGACAACACCAGCAATCATTATGTCAGACTGCACAGGGAAGCCATTGAAATCCACAAGCACCAGCAAAACTTCAACAAAAAAGAGGCCGAAAAACCCACAACAACCATTACTTCCTTTATGGTTATTGTGACTTATTCCCAGCTAAATGTATACTGTATAGGATTCTCTCCTTAGGACTAAATTTAAGGGAAAAGTACTAGAAAATTATTCAGTTCTGTGGTATGTGGGAAAAGGGGGACATTAAGGAGTTTTTCCCATCTGTCGTAAATAGTTGAGAATCCAGACTCATCCAAAGGAGTTAACTGGCTGAGATTAAAGACAGAGAAAAATGTGTCTCTTCACCAAGTGCTTAGCTAAACCATTACATTCACTAAAAGGTGGTGGGAGCCACTAGTACTTTCTATTTGTAGAAGACAATTAGACAAACCCATCTGCAATAAGGCTGTCAATAGCTAGGTGTCATGATGTCTGTACGTTAAGTTTAGGATCAGAGTCTGAGTCTCTGAAATCCACTTGCTAGAAAGCAGCAGTAGAAAAGTTGCCATTTATTTTATATACGTACTAAATCACTGGCTCTTCAGTCCACCAGTTGTATAGGCTATTCTGCACATATCCATAGACAACAAATTATTTGCCGTGAGAAGAAATAATTAAATTAGTCCAGGCCAAGGAATAACTTCAACCTCATCCACTGGGGAAAACAAACAAGCAAGCAAGTAAGCAAACAAAAGAACAAAAAAGTGAGTGAACTGTGAGTGCTGCATTTCCTGACCCCATGATAACAAATTTATTGAATATTAGCAACAGGGCTAGAGCTTACAGTACATGCAGCATTTCCTTATCCACTAAGAGTCCCTCATGAAAGAGATCAACCATCAGACAACCAGAATATGTCACTTCTTGGCATCCTGGTTCACTGAAAAATGCTGTTGGACCTTTTTTGGACTGTGTATGTGTCCCAATGTTACATTTTCTGGAACAAAAAGATACCAATGGCAAAATGAACTAGATTTTTGTACCATCCTTTTTTTGGGGGGGGTGTTCTTTGAAAAAAAACCTCAAAACACTGTTCATGACATGTGGGTGTAACTTGATCAAAGAGACACTCAAGATATGTCCATAAAAATACTGAAAAGCACTCCTGACTGCCACCACCACATGTGGAGGTAGAAGAAGCGCTGATTCCAAAAGCACATCCGTACTGTGGACCTGATAACTAAGGGGACTAGAACTGCAGCCAAATCAGTCTGAGCATCATCTTTTCTGGATCAAGTTCCATTGATTCCCATATGGTGCATCACTGAGTAATTGATCAAACAGCTTAAGCTAAAATATAGGGTTGGATAGCATCATTGCATTGATGACACTTCAGTCCAAAATTGTACACATTCTTACCCAGCATTTTCATGTAGATGATAATCAGCACGGTGAATGAGATGGAATCCTATGGTACTCAACTTACCAAAAACCATGGTATGGAGCAACCATTTCTCAGCACCTTTCTGTTTCAGGAAACAGTCAAAACTGTTGTGATATACTACTTTTTAATCCCATTCCACAGAGCTACTGTATTTTTTAGTGTATAAAATGACACCTTTTCCTAAAATAATTAGAGGAAAAATTGAGGGTCATTTTATACACGGAAGGCAGCAGGAGGAGATGGAGGGGGAAGACCAGCCACACTCAGCCAGCCGCCTCTTGCGGCTGCCCATTGACTGCTGCTTCCGCCATCCAATCACCCTCTCCAGTGCTACTGCCGGGGCTTGCCTCCTGCTCACGCTGCCACCTTGTCCCCTGCCTGAAGGAGACGATTGCTGGAGGAGGTGATCTGGCGGTGGTGGCAGCAGTCAATGGGCAGCAGTGAGAGGTGGCCGAGCGCGGCTCCTCCTCAGTCTCTGCCTCCTCCTGCTGCTCTTGAGCCTGCAAGTGGCACTAGAGGAGACTGTAGCAGCAGGAGGAGGAGTAGACTGAGGCAAAGGAACAGCTGCGATTGTCCATCTCCAGCGATCATCTCCTTAAGGTAGGGGACAAGGCAGCGATGTAAGCTGGAGATAAGTCCCCACAAGTGCACTGGGGGCAGCGATCGGGCGGCGGAGGCAGGAGCAGCAGGAGACAGAGGCGGAGGAGCAGCCGTGCTGGGCCACCCCTCAGGACTGCCTATTGATTGCTCCTCTGCCTCTGGCAAGGGTAAAAATTAGGGGGTCGTCATACATTGGGGGGGTCATAGACATGGGAAAATAAAGTAGTTGAGAAGGACGCCTTATTTATCATGACTGAAGGCCACACCGAACTGAAAGTCACTGAGAGGTCTCAGGGAATGAACAGGGCTGCACTTTTCCATCTCACAATGCATGTCACCCACCAGGATGTCTCAAGAGATTTTAGCTCCAAATGTGGGTTAGAAACAATAGAGGATCCTCATATCAGTTTCCTCCCCAAATTCCACCCACTCAGATGCAAGCTAGTGTTTCCTCTTCCAAGCATGGCAAATTTGAGACCAGTCAATAGCTATTTATGTCGATGGGCTTACAAGGGCCTTTTCAACAGAAATCTCGCAGCATTATATCCCAAATATTTTGAATTATTTCACTTATGGGTTTATTCACTCTTTATGATGACCTTCATGATCACCACCAATGGAAAATGTTTAGAATTCTTCAAGAGGTTACCTAGAAATCTCTAACCAAGGAGATGGTAGGACAATAGGGGGGTTTCTCAGTGTTCCTTCTGTTTCAGAACCACCTTTGGAGGATAAATTCCTATTTGTCTCAGCAGCATAGCTTTCAGCAGTGCACACCTTGTATTGCGGGGGGGGGGGGGAAGCTGTGTGGTCCTTGCAGATAATCTAGAAGCAAGGCTGGGTAAAATCTATATTGGATAATTAAAATGTGAAAAAATAGGAAAGTGTTTCATCCTAGTAGGACTCTGCTTGAGGCTGGACACTGCTGAACACAAGGGAATGAGGGAGAGAAACAGAAAAATACAAAAGTAATCCTCAGCTGTCACTGCAGCATTAGGGTCTGAGTTAAGAGACTGCCCCAAGATTTAGGCTTGTTGTATCAACTTGAGGTATCAATTCTTTTTCCTAATCTCTGTAGGCAAGGTTTGCAAATTGTCTGATAAATTCTCCATCACTTTGTCAAAGCATGTCATTTCTGTTGCGCTGGGAACGGAGGAATACAAAGACGCAATATTTCCCACATTAGAAGAGTTAGAAGTCAATGTGATGGATACTCTAGACAAAAATGTCATTTGTAGCCAAATTAAGAGTATTAGGTAGTAGTTAGAGGAATACTGAGTCTTTGGATGGAATATTCGTTCTTGGGTAATGCTAGATCTAGCCACTCTGGTTGCAAATGTGCCCTTTTGGATATTTTTCATAACCAAATAAAAAGAGGAAAAAGCATGTGGCCCTTGTACACACACAATCAGTGAGATATACCTTTCTTGGATCACTAAAATATACAGTGGTGCCTCGCTTAACGATTATCTCGTTAAACGACGAAACCGCTTGACGATGAGGTTTCTAATAGGAAAAATTCACTTCACAATGATCAGTTCCCTGCTTCGGGAACTGATTTTTCGCTAGACAACGATTTTAAAACAGCTGATTGGCGGCTCTAAAATGGCCGCCCGCTGTGCAAAATGGCCCCCCGCTGTGCTTTAGGACGGATTCCTCGCTATACAGGCACCGGAAAATGGCCGCCCTATGGAGGATCTTCGCTTTACGATGAGGTATTTAGGCCATTGGAATGAATTGAACCAGTTTTCAATGCATTTCAATGGGCTTTTTCATTTCGCTTGATGAGGATTTTGCTTAACAGCGATTTGAACGGAACGAATTATCCTTGTCAAGCGAGGCACCACTGTATTGGGGATTTATGCACTAACAAAGTAAAAGATGTTGAATTGCATTCTATTCACTACATCTTCTCAAATTAAATATGGAGAAGATGTTTTAATGGCCATTTGCACCATTGAAATGGCTTCTGGCTGTTTCTTTTAGTTATTATTTCACTTCTTAAGCCTAGCAAGGTTCTCAAGGTGTGTGAAGTTTTGACTATCTTCACCTGGGCCCATATTCTCCCCCAGCAAGTTTGCATGGCCAAAAAGGGATTTGAACTGCTGGACAGCTCAGTGGTTTAGGTATCTGGTTTCAGAGCCAGAGGTTGGGTGTTTGATTCCTTACTTTGCCTCCTTGACAGGGGCTGGACTCTATGATCCATAGGGTCCCTTCCAGCTCATGTTAGAACTGAAGATGATGATGAACCCAGGTTGCCTGAGTTCTAGTCCAACACTTTATCTTTATTTATTTTATTTATTTTTATCCACACTGTCTCTCACATTCCTCTTACTAATAAGAAAAGGTATGATTTTGCCTCCAAAATAAAAGCAAAACTATTATTTCTAAACAGTCTCTGGACATCATTTTAAACAATGTCTTCTTTTTTTCAGTCCTATTTTCTTGTGGCTGATCATTTGGCCTTTTAAAATGATGGAAAGAAAGAAAGAAAGAAAGAAAGAAAGAAAGAAAGAAAGAAAGAAAGAAAGAAAGAAAGAAAGAAAGAAAGAAGGAAGGAAAGAAAGAAGGAAAGAAAGAAGGAAAGAAAGAAAGAAATCCAGGTACAGTACTTGGTTTCTAGCAGGGATTAACATATATTTTAAATGAAACCAAAATATCTTCATAGTGACTAGAACTATGAATGGCTTTAAATGGAAACATATTAAAATCATTGATGTGAAAAATGACATTTCCTTCTCTTGTTTATGTACTCCTGCTGCATACAGGTATCAACATTACAGTAACCAAGGAAGATTAAGGGCTACTTTTCATTCAGATACATTTCCCTTTTAAAAGAGAAAAGAGGTAGCAAGGAACCCTGGCTGCATAATGCAAGTTTCCCTGCGTTACTGAGGCATATGCTATCATACGAAATTTCTACTGATGTTCTGTTCAGCAGATAATATATTTAGTTTCCTCCTCTTGCATTTTCCAATCATTACCAAGGTAAGAGTTTAAATAACGGATTCAAGTTTATTCTTCCATATATTACTGACCAGTATTTTGGGACATGATGTATGCAAAATGAACTTAATTCGCAGAAAATGATAGCACAGTAGAACAGAAGCCTTCATCTGACAGTTCAGTTACCATACCTAACAACTCAGATAATACTGACATAATTCTTATTTTCAACCATGGAGTGGCACCAAAATAGTTTGGTTAAAAAAAAAAGTAACACACGTTCCTTCCCACTATCACACAGAGTGAAAGTAAAAGATGAAAACAGCACATTATTGGGAGGAATTCTCAAAACAATAATGTTTTATTGCTCTAGAGTAAACCTTTTCATTTTCATGCCTTGCATATTAACTTGTTCTATTTTTCAGCTGGTCCTTGAGAAATAAATGTGGGCTTTGTGGTCAGTCTGATTGCTTAGACATGACATGATGTTAATTTGCCATCCTCTTCTAATTATTTGCTATCTATATAATGTGATTTTACCAACCAAGAACTTCAAGTATTTACCAGACCTTCAATATGAGTGCCCAGTTTGGATGTGGTGGCCCAGTTCACATGTTTTCTTCTCAAATTTTCCAAAGGGAGGCTTCATATGAGACTGGACTTGCATACTCAGGTACTAATGAGGAAGCACAATTCCATACCTGGATTTTCACCGTTTCTGGACTAAAAGTCCCAGAATTCTCCAACTAGCATACCTATTCTGGTAGGGGACTCTATGAACAGTAGTTGAAAAGAGACACTTTTCCAAACTCTTCCCAATTCATACTGAAGGCTATGCTAGTGGAGGAAGGGAGCTTGTAAGGGAGTCCCAATTAACATGGGACAGGTTGTTCACTGAAAGGCATCCTAATGGTTCCCAACCTTGAGTTCTCTGATGTTCTGGGCTAAAAATCCCAGAACCCTTCACTACTAGCTATGCTGGCCAGGATTTCTGGGAGCTGTAGACCAAGAACATCGGGGAAACCAAGGTTGGGAACCACTGCTATATAGAGACTAATAGGCAATGAGATTATTTGTCCCATGGTTCATTGAGACTCCCATGCAATTTTGCCACTCCCAGCTTCTACTGGGGCAAGTTCCTCCTACTTCTTGAAAGTCAAAGAATGGATGTAAGTACTGAAACTTCCTTTATAAAATTCTGGTTTTGGCAGTATCTTCCGTAAGTCTTCCTGGAGGGATTCCAGACAAATTCTGGAAGTTACAGTCCAAAAGAAAGTGCCATGCGTAATGCTTAGTACTGATTGTGGCCAACACACCTGTCTGAAGTGCAATACATATCAGAAGTAACAGGAGATGGACAACCTTGCATAATCAGATTGGCATCTCAGCTGTCAGAAACAGGTCCCTTTTTTAAAAAAATCCATTTGCTTTGATCTATCTGAGAAACAGAGAAAAAGCTCCAAAGGAATAATTCATGAATTAACACAGAGAACTAAACTCTATGCATTCAAGGTGGTTGCCCTCCCTCATCCCTGACACACGGTAAAACTAACTTAGACACCTCTTCTGTACAAGCACAGCTGAGATGTGGGGCAGGTTTTCAATTCAGAAAACAGAAAATATTTATCTAACCTCCTCAGGCCAGATGCAAGCAGTGGCATCTGCCAAGAGGGTTGCTACACTGGTGTTAAAATATTATAAAGACATAAGAAAAAATAATTTAGGATGTCTACCTTGTTCCCTTGGAAGAGTACTTGTTCCATCCTCCTTCAGTAGGATAGTTCATGCCACAATACTTTTGTTAATATTTAAGGTGCCACTGGGGTCTTTTGTTAATGTGTGACGATGTTTCATACTCCTTTGTTTAAGCTTCACTGGTAATGAATGTTTGCATATCCTTTTCATGTATTGGCACAATGGGGCAGCTCTCTGCCTCTCCTTTGGGAGGAAAACATGTTTCCAGTGCTTTGCTTAGAACCATCCTTTTAATATGATTAGGAGAGGAAAACACCATCTGTAACATTTTCTACACAAAATTTGTTGTGAATTATAACATGGCATAACATTTGTCGGGAGCATGTGCCATCTCTTTGCAAAAATCAGTTCCTCTAAATGCATTCATATTTCAACAGCTTATTTTGTGGCAAACAGCCACGGAGTAAATTATAGACACTATACAGAGGGCCACACTACTTTGCACCATATGACAGGCAAGCTATCCACATGGAGCTTTTCATTGGGCAAACTGGCCACTTTCATCCAGGTCTCCACAAACTTCCTCGACATGCAGAGAAGTGCCCAATCTTCACTCTGATCCTCTGCACATAAATAGTGCCCATGTTTTTGGAAGGAGTCACATTCAGAACTGAAAGCAATTTCCGTGTAGCCACAGACATAAAAAAATGGATCATCGTTAATACCAAGCCAACAAACATAATAATAAGCAGACTGGTGGATATGGAGTGGGGAAATCTGGAATCAAAATCCCACAAAATATATAATCGTTTTAGAGATCGTGGATGCATCTTCCTCTCTCAATTTTTTCAAACACTTCCTATGTAGATAAAGTAGGGGGTGGGGAGTCATGAATTCCTGGTAATAAGGATGGGGTTTAGTAATGTGATGAATACCTCAATGCACAGAAGTAAAGAAAATTATTTGCTGTTTTATTTTATTCCATTGCCTTGAGTTCTGTTTTGCTGGTTTCAGCCTAAAGACTCAAGAATGTCCTTTACTGGAATATTCCCTTTCTTGTTTTTTTCTTAATCTATTTATATTCCAGCTACCTGTTTGTTAGGTAGTTGTTGCAGGCTGTCATACTCAAGTTGTTGGACAACGTCATATGGTTTGCTGATTATTTGCTTAATGTCACTCAATACACTAAAGAGGGCAGGTTTACTCTGCTGAAGACTTTAATATCCCACAGGACAGGCCTGTGATATAATCCGTTCTATTTACCCTAAACCAGCGACAACAGTGACTGCCACAGAAAAACTTCTCAATAGGTCTGTGATGTTATTATGATGAAGAAATATATTGCATTATCTCTTTTACTATAGATGCCAGGGTTATTTAACCAATAATAATCCCACAGAAGCCACAATTAAAAAAACAAAAACAAACACAAATCTGTGCAAAAATTTCCAATGTATTTATCAAATGAAATTGAGAAGTTAATTGTACAGTGTTCATCATATATCCATTTTTGTCATAAAAGCTTCTCATCTGATGTAGCCATCACTATATCTACATATAGTATTAAACTTTTTTCCTATTTTCTAAGCAGAATACAGATTGTTTGTAGGCAGGGAAAGGAAATACTTCACTAACAAGTGTGTGTGTGTGTGTGTGGTGTGTGTGTGTGTGGTGTGTGTGTGTGTGTGTTTTAAAACTAAGATTAAACATGCTTTAATAAGAACATGCTGTTGTTTCTCTTTTTTCCAATTTAGGCAAATTAGAGGCATGTCTGAAGGTAGGCACAACATATCAATACTTATTGTTACTTGGAATTCGCAATACAAACACAGCATACTCTATACAAATTACTTCAGTCATATGACAGAAACATTTTCTTCAAACGCGTGCTTGAAGTCATAAGCTCTCAAACAAATATTTCAACAAAGCATTTCAATAATGCCATTGTTATAAAGCACAGACATCAATTTAAAACAAGTGACCCAATCCAGCAGCAGACAACAATACCCATGGTTGATGTGCTTGCTGATCCAGATATGCTGCTCAGTTCCCAGTGGAATACTCAGTCAACTTTTATGGAATTTACTAGATGTGTTATGGCCCATTAAGTAAGTTGTTGCATGCACCTAGTTGTCCATAACTATAGCTTCTTTGAGGCCAGATCATTCTGACTAAAAAAGTAGCTGACATATAATTGTGTATATTACACCCACCCTCTCACATGCAAGCAAGGAATGAAGGAAGTGCTAGACTAGTCTCAAAGCCCAGAACTGGCAGTGATGTATCTGCATGACTGCTTATATTAGTTCTGCTTAGTATGACAATTAAATGGATGTAGGTAATGGCTTTTGATTGGAACCCAGCAGAGAACTAGGAAGAAATGGAGCAAACTCTTACTATAAATATTTACAGGCTTGCCACTGATGAACACTAGTGCTAGTTTTAGGATGGTATTTATTTATTTATTTATTTATTTATTTATTTATTTATTTATTTATTTATTCATTCATTCATTCATTCATTCATTCATTCATTCATTCATTCATTCATTCATTCATTGTCTTCAAAGTCACCCTAATGGTACCGATCCTTTAGGTCTCTTCTCAAGGCAGTTGCTAACCCCATGTCCCAAGCACAGGGATGAGTCTGTGACTCATCTTTGAATCCCATCTGCTTCAGGCATTGAGAAGGTGAGAGACAATGACAACATCGATAGAAACATCCCTTTTATCAGAATAAGACTGTTTCTATGAGAGACACCACTGCAACAAAAGAATTTTGGGTCAAATCCACAATTTTCTAGATACTACATACATTTAAGACACAGATTATTTTAAATCCTAAAACATTTCATTAACAAACATCGAAATAAGCAAGGATAGTTATGCATATTTGCATGGCCCAGTAGTTACACAGTGGGATCTGATTTAACATTTTACCTCACTCTTACATTCAATTGTCATTTTAGGGCAAAATTATCTATCTATCTATCTATCTATCTATCTATCTATCTATCTATCTATCTATCTATCTATCTATCTATCTATCTATCTATCTATCTATCTATCTATCTATCTATCTATCTATCTATCTATCTATCTATCTATCTATCTATCTGATTGATTGATTGATTGATTGATTGATTGATTGATTGATTGATTGATTGATTGACTGACTGACTGACTGACTGACTGACTGACTGACTGACTGATACACCAACTTAATGAAATGCACTATTCTGGGCAGAGCACAAGGAAAATCAGCCCCCAACAATAACAATATTATGCCTCACAACTAAAATTCCCTCTAAGTTTCTGTCCCAGTGTGCTGGAGCCTCAATCCATGTCAATGAGGGTGGGCGGGGCTTTATTTGAAATGGGAAGTAAACAAACTTCCTGCCGATTGCCCGTGGGCAATTCCGACAGAGCTCTGGGTAAGCGCATGCACATGCAGCTTAGCGGGAACATTGCCCACAATAATCCAAGAAAAATAATTGAAAGTCACTTCAGCTGTTTCATCTGTAAAATAGAAATAGCTCTTTTGCAAAGATGATATGTGGACAAGCAAGGTAAAGATTATATTATGCAAATAGCTAAAAAAATAAAAATATAAAATGTTATCAAACAATCTTGTTTTTTTACCTGTTTCCCTTTTGAAGTTAATTTGTGCAAGCCCAAATTCTTCACAATGAATAACTCAATAATCAACAAAGAAAGAGGCAGACAAGAAAATTCACACAGCAGCAGAGGTGGGTAAGAAAAAAATTCAATACAGCCAGACACTTTGGCATGCTATGGCCAGTGTTGTATAGATTAAGTTTCTGATCAAAATTCATAAGCTGATAGAAAATATAAAAAATATCATAACCTGTATGGAGTATAGGATGTAAGAATGGCAAAATAAGCAAAAATAATGTGGTTAAATGTGGCCAATTATGTATAGACTTTTACAGTCTATCTGTATAGTCCTTTTGGAAGAGTGGAATTAACTTGCTTTAATTAGTTTCAAAGATCTAATGACTGACTTCTGCTTTACTAAAAATCTCGATTCATGACATCAGTCTCATTGTTCTCGGTTTCTGGGCATGCGTGTGCATAGAGAATTACAGCATACAAACAGATATTTCTACATACAGTATATAATCATAGTTTCATAGCAACAACTTCCCAAAAATTGTGGTGCCTGGGAGAAAAAAAAAAATCAGCTATTTGCCATGTGCACATAAATCAAACTACAGAAAAAGGGGGAAAGAAAATTGAGCAAGGAATAGAGTAAAAAAAATATTGTTTTTAAAATACATTCCTGGTAAGCCACCTTGGGAACCTCTATAAGAAGAAAGGCATGGAAGTTAGCTAGAAAATAATAAAAAAATGTTCAAACACAATATAAAAATGAAATAAGGGGGGGGGGACAGGATTTATAGTAGTCAACCAACTGCCCATAGTAAGCCCATGAGGGTAACATGAGGGCAACAGCATGTCCTCCATGGACATGCTTTAAAAGGAGATTGGAATTTGTCCAACCTCCTTTTAAAGTCATTCAAGTTGGCCGATGCCACTACATCTTGAAGCAGTGAATCCCACAGTGCCATGTGATGAAATGCACCCTGTTTTCAATCCACTCAGATTCAGTGGATGACCTGGGTTTTAGTATTATTAGAGACAAAAAAACATTCTCTCAAACATTGTATTTTTTCTTCATATATCAACGACTCCAGTCTTACCATTATTTTGGCTTTCCTTTTCTGAAACTTTTCTAGATGTACAATAACCAGAAGCATACATACTATTCCAACTGCCATTGCATTATAGATTTATAAAAGGAACAAATGATACTGGGAATTTTATATTGAATTTCTCTTTTAATTACACTGAACATGGATTTTGTCTTTGTTACAACAACCACACACAAAGTTGATGTTTTCATCAAGCTATCCACAAGAACCCGAAGATAACAGAATCTTAGACTCATGAAAAAGTGAAGTTGGAAGGGGCCTACAAGACCATCAAGTCCAACCCCCTGCTCAATGCAGGAATATAGGCATCCTTCAGTCTCGAGAGACTATAGTAACGTGTCTTGGAACAGTGTCTAGTGTGGCTGACAAGGACAATTCGAGAGTGACAATCCCTTCCCCACTGAGGACAAATACAATCTGTCCCCTGTAGAGCTCCCTGATTTTGCTGGGTTTGGGACTGCCTGTTTGCCTCGACCTACTGAACAAGTGCCTCTTCAAATTGGGAGAGGCCATGCTGTACGCCTGCTTTCAGGCTCAACACTCAGATGTCAAAGATTCCCATTTGATGAGGTCCATTCCTAAGGCCTTCAGATTCCGCTTGCAGATACCCTTGTATCGCAGGAATACAATCAAAGCATATCTGCCAGGTGACTATTTATGTTTTCCTTGAATACCTCCAGTGTTGGAGCACTCACCAACTCCTGAGGTAACCGATTCCACTGTTGTACTGCTCTAACAGTTAGGAAGTTTTTCCTGATATTTAACAGAAATCTGGCTTCCTTTAACTTGAGCCCATGTTAGATCATAATGTTGAAATCATACTGCCACTGTCAGATCTGACACCATCAGTGTATGTATTAAGTTTAGAGTGTTTTCATCACTTTATACTTGTTTATGCTGGATCAAATTTGCCATTTCAATGCCTGTTGCATATTTCTTGCAGGTTTTTTTAATTGTTCCAGATCATTTGATGTGAGTAAACTTTGTCATCATGAACTCAAAATGAATAAGATTAAAATATACTTCTCCTGAAGTATATTTTATACTTCTTTAACTCATCTCCTTGATGAGGGGGCAACTTTCATTCAATGAGAGGAGATTTAAGTTCCTAAACTTAGTATATGCCATCAGGCCTTCTTGTTCATATCTGAATGGGATATTTTGATGAATTCTCTGTCCGGGATTGTTCTGTGATCCTCTAATCTGTGGCTCCTTTCTAAAAGGATAGTGTTAGGATTTGGATGCTTGAGCAGATTTTATTTCCCAGCCACATTTTCACAGTTAGAGATATCTTGTGGACAAAATATTAACTATTACAATCTGGTCCATTTCCTCACACTAAGTTAACCTTATGAGATCACCGAGAACTGAAAATTCAAGAAGCCCTTCTTGTGGAAGGTAAGGGGTATTTTTACTTTGGATTAACTAATTGGCCAAGGATCCTCTCTTCCCCCAAATCTTTTAGGCTGAAGGCCTGATATAGTTTGCGTAAGAGCTTTTGGTGTGCCTCAGTAGTTAATAAATCCTCCTTTCCATACCACACATTGGTACAGAATGCACCTTCTCAGCCATATGTTGAGACTCCCTGGCTTTATTTGCTCACTTGCCTCTGCACATGGAATAAGTACAATTTCAAAGAAAGTGGAGAAAATTTCCCAAATAATTTTCAAAGACAGATTCATGAAGGCAGCATAATAATAATAATCCAAATGGGATGAAACTCAGGCATATATTGCTATGGCAGCTCCAGGAATGGGGCCAATTTGCACATGTTGAGTCCCTATTCCCCGATCTGTCTCTCAATTGACCAAGAGCACCTTTGTTTTGTCCAGATGAAGTTTTGGTTTGTTTACCATCATACAATCTAGGAATGACATCAGGCAAGTGTTCAAAATCAGTTTCAGAAATTTAGATGGGAAAACGGCGAGAGAGAGTTGGTATCACACTGGCAGCACTAAGCTCCAAAATTATGAATGAGTTCTCCCAGCAATTTCACAGGTATGTTAAGCAGTGTGCAGAGAGGATGGAGTCCTGAGGTACACCATTTGTTGTTGTTACATGTTGTCAAGATGCTTGTATATGGCAACCCGATAAAAGAGTTACCTCAGAATGTCCTATAATTAACAGCCCTGTTCCGCTGTTGCAGACTCAAAGCTGTGGCTTCCTATATAGAGTCAATCCATATAATATTTGTTCTTCTTTTCCCAGCATTGTTGTCTTCTATAGCAAGTCATGTCTTCTCATGTGGCATCTAAAATATGATAGCCTCAATTTCATAATTTTTGCTTCTAGACAGAATTCAAGAGACACTCCAGCATCAACTACCATTCAGTTGACAAGGAACACTTCAGAAAAGAAACATTACCCCAAGTCCTATCCCAGATAGATTCCTCAGACTAATGGCATTAACCCTGAGTGACAGATACAACAAGGACACGCTCCCTGTTCACTTCTCAGGACAGATTGTCCATTAAAAGAACCACAGCAGTCTCTGGTCCGTAACTAGTCCTGAACAAAGAATGAAATGGATCTACGTACTGTAGTCTGCTTCATGCAGACACCCACAGAACTGAGATGTGATCATCAAGCTACAGCAATATGCTCATGAACTGAATACTGAATACTGGCTGAAAATTGTCTAGTATAGTGGAGTATAGGGAAGCATTATTTAAAAGAAATGAAAAAGATTCACCACTTCCTCTTCTAGGAAAGATGAAATAACACACTGTTACAATATGGCATTTACTGGTATCTTAATTTTCAGCCTGTGTCCCAGTGCATATGTGATAAACTTTAGCTCTTCAAGGATCCTACCCACAATGTCAAGCTGTCCAAAATGGAAAATTGTCCATTATAACTGAACAAGCATTGGCCAAATGTATACACATTTAGGTGATATCAGTCTGATCTTAAGGTGAAAGCTCTGCTACTTAAAGTTTAACGTATCTGTGTTGTAATTCCTCTTAAAATATATTTTTACAAATTGCATAAGATTAAAAATACATCGAAAACATAGTAAAACAAGTGCAAGGTATTACATGAGTATTTGATTTTATGAATTTATATAAATACATTACACCCAAATTTCACACTGACATCGATCTATGTTGAATTCTCAAACCTCAGTATGTACTGTATATCCTTTTTCCCAGAACAAGAAAAAACACAGGAACTGATATGAGTTTGTAGGTATGACATTGCAAGGGTGAAAAGAATTCAGAAGCCCTCGCCTGCTTTTTATTTTTTAAAAGGTGAAGGAGAAAGACACAATAGTTTGGCCTTACATTCTAATCTCTTTCTATTAATTATTTAGGCTTTGACTATATTTTTACCAGCTGGCTAGAGCCAGAGATTGGGAGTTCAGTTCCCCACTATGTCTCCTACGAGCAGAGCCACCCTGTGTAGCCTTGGGAAAGCTGCACAATCCCAGGGCACCCGCAGAAGAAGGGAATGTCAAACCATTTCTAAGCATTCTCTACCTGGGAAATCCTGAAAAGGGTCACCATAAGTCAGAATTGACCTAAAGGCACATCATGATAATGATGATAATATGTATATCTCCAGACCTCATAAATATAGTATTACCTGGGTGCTGAAGTAAAACATCCAACCATAGGGAAAAAATCAGTGCTTACTAGATAAAACACAATGAAATATAAAGAGGAGGACAACCAGGATGATCAGGGAGCTGGAAACCAAGCCCTATGAGAAAAGATTGAAAGAACTGGGCATACTTAGCCTTGAGGAAAAGAGACAGAGATATGATATCACTTTTCAAATACTTGGAAGACTATCATACAGAGGAGGGGCAGGATCTGTTCTCAATCAACCCAGAGTGCAGGACACGCAACAATGGGCAAAAGTTACAGGAAGCCCAATTTCTGTTGAATATCAGGAAAGACCATAACTGTTAGAGCAGTGTGGCAATAGAACCAATTACCTCAAGTGCTCCAACACTGGAGACATTCAAGAGAAATTTAGACAACCACCTGGCAGAATCTTTTGATTGTATACCTGCATTAAACAAGGGGTTGGACCTGATGGCCTTACAGGCCCCTTCCAACTTCATTATTCCGCGATTCTATGACAAATGTTATCCCTGGCAGTTCCAAAATTTTGTTAAAAGGCCTTTCTTTGACAGTAGCGTGATACCAAAGAGAGCCTCCTTTAAGGCTTGTGACAATCGCCCATGTTACTCATGCCATTCATATTCATGAGCTGATTTGCATGAACCTATGAGAGGACTGGAGAGGCGGAGTCAGCAGCTACATGGGGTTTGGCGGGAGAAGGAGGAGTCAGATAGGGCTGGTTAGTCAGAGAGAGAGGGAACAGATACTGAGAGATAAAGCTGGTTAGGAGAATAGGTAGAGAAGGTGGTAATGATATAGCAAGAGAAAAGAAGTATGTACTGAGAGAACTGTTGATGATTTGCTTGTGTATAATGTTTATCTGAGAAACTTCTGTTGTTATTCAATCTGCTTCACTTCAATAAATAAGTTCTGTTTCTGTTCACAAGTCAAGTGTTCAGACAAACATCATTTATATTGTGGATTGAGGTAATCCACTGGTGGCAGTGAGAGGAAAACACGACGTGAGCCTTTGTCAGGGAAAAACAAGCAGGGGCTACAAGGGCGAATGCCACAAGGCTCTTCACCCATAATCTGGATGCAAACTAAATCTGAATAAGGATGTGAAAGATTCTTGCTAAATTCCTTGTTCGTGTTGATTTGAAATGTCTAGACATAACAAGAAAACCTCATCAAGTAATTTTCAAGTCCTACAAGACAAGTGCTTCCTCCTCTCCAGGTTTTTACCTAATATATAGCTACTGCAATTCAACCACACATATATGATATAATTTCTGATCTAAGTATCAATAGCTGTTTAAGATCTGGGAATTCATGGACAACAGTTTCTCTGGGATTGCTTGCAAGTGCCTTTAAGGGGTCAAAGACTCATAACTTTCTAGAGCTGTGGGATCTACTCACTCACTGGAATTTCACCATGTGGTAAAGGAATTGAGAGAAGGGCAGGGAGCACGAAAATGCCTTTGGCTTTGCACAAGTCTAGAAGTCTTCTTGAAATGATCATGAGCACTAAGGGCAATACAAGATGTCCCAGTCTGTGCTACAACATAATACAATAGAAGGAGCCGATTGGGCACCAAAAAGAAAGCAAACAAAATCAGACACCTTAAAAAAACTGGTAACCTGAAAATATTGCATGCATATTTAATACAGTTGAATGTATTTTATGACAAATGTTCACCAGGGGAAATGTGATGGCCACCAATGTAGGGTGAATGAAATAATTTACGGGCCAGATTCTAGATGACTTTGTTCCTTATTCTTGCTTTCGATGCAGCAAAGAATAAAGGCTCCTGTGTAAACTGTTTTAACCTTATGCCTTAATCCAGCACTTAAGAAGAGGGGTTTTTGTCATTAAATAAGTGAATATGTCTTTGTGAAGAACATCATTTAGGCACAGAATCCTCTACATTTCTATGTTATTTATTGAGATTTTCCCTTAAACTTAATGCACAAAGATGGGGGGAGGGTATTTTATGCTTCTACCACTGCAGGAGCTTTTTAAATGATTCAAGGAAGTATAGCTTTCATTTAGGTTTGTGCCCTCCAGTCTGTTTATACTGGTCGATACACTTGTCTAAAAAATATAATGGATTAGCACATCATTCAGCAAACTAGTCAGAAGGCAGGCTCAAGGCGACAGAGACCAAAAAGTAAATTACAGTCAGTAGTAAGAGTAGGCCATGCCCAGAGCTGGGAAACATCGTATCAGTACAAAACCCACATTCTGAGAGAATGTTCCACCAACTGAAAGAGCTGAAAATTTACAAGGAGATATAATAAAACAATCACTTCTCTGAATTCATGTCTAGATATATAAATGCTTCATTTAAAACAAGTAATGTAAGAAAGCTGGTCTTACAAATACTACAGTTTTCCTTCAATACCAGATAATGTCATTTTTACCACATTATTATTAGTTCCCATAGGATTTCTTACAGGAGTACTAAGGAATGTCGCAAAAGGGTACTGTATCTTATGTAATAATGTAAATACTGCTATGCCCACACAAATTAAAGCTAATAAAATCAACACATGCTAACTAGGACAATAAAAATAGTGCATCTTTTAAAAATATGAGTAAAAGCAGAGAGAATATAGCATGATCCAGCAAAACGCAGTAAAGAGAAACTCTCAAGACAACTAAGTCATGAGAAGCATAAAAATTCCAGCCACCAAAAACTTGCTAGAATAAATTGAAATTAATCTTCTACTGGTTCCTCAAGTGCCAACAGAAATGGGAAGTTGCACATAATCCAGGCATAATGTCCCAATATCTCAGGACAGCAGTGAGAAACAACAATCATACCAGAATTCTTATTTCCCTTACTGATTATATTTTCAAGAATTTCTTCTCTAATACATTTTCTCCACAGCGTTTATATTTATTTTTAATGGAAGCCTTTTATGCTCACTTAAGCTCTCTCTCTCAATGAACTTTCTTTTATAGCCATGTAGTTCCTAGGCTACCAAGTGGTTCAAAACCAGTACAGTGGTGCCTTGCTTAACGAGTGCACCATTTAACGATTAATCTGCATACTGATGTGGATTTTGCGATCGCATTGCGATCGCTTTGCGATTTTTCCCCATAGGCAACCATTTTCCCCCATCTGACCGGCGGGAGCCTCTGAAGGACTGCTCCCGCCACTCAGCTGGGGGAAAATGTCGGCAGTGGGCGGCGGCCTCGGAAGGACCCCGAAGCCACCACCCAACTGCCGACATTTTGCCTTCCCAGCTCTCAAAGGGCCCCCCTCCGACATTGGAGAGAACCCCTTTGAGAGCTCGGAAGGCTCTCAGCGGCGGCGGGGGCAGCGTAGGGTGGATCCGGAAGGCTTCCAGGCAAAGCACTGGAAGCCGTCCGGAACACACAAACCTTGCCGCCGCCGCCGCTTGAAGTTGCCCCGCGCTGCCTATCCCAGTCATGCTAGCATGACTGGGATAGGCGGCGCGGGTCGGCTCCCGGCGGCTGGGGCAGGGTAGGGGGGTCCGGAAGGCTTCCAGTGCTTTGCCTGGAAGCCTTCCGGACACCCCACCCCACCCTGGCGCCGCTGCCGCCGCTTGGATCCACCCCGCGCTCAGCCGAGCACGGGGTGGATCCAAGCCCAGGATGGGTAGAAACGCCGGCCGGCTCTTGCGAAAGAGGGAGGTGGAGGTCCCCGCTCTCCTTCGCAAGAGCCGGCCGGCGTTTCTACCCAGCTGGGCAGCGGGCTCTTGCAGAGGAGGGAGGTGGCTCCCTCCTTGCAAGAGCCCGCCTCCCAGCTGGGTAGAAAGGCTCTTGCAAAGGAGAGCAGGGACCTCCACCTCCCTCCTTCGCAAGAGCCGGCCGGCGTTTCAGCTGGGCAGCGGGCTCTTGCAGAGGAGGGAGGTGGCTCCCTCCTTGCAAGAACCCGCCTCCCAGCTGGGTAGAAAGGTTCTTGCAAAGGAGAGCAGGGACCTCCACCTCCCTCCTTCGCAAGAGCCAGCCGGCATTTCAGCTGGGCAGCTGGCTCTTGCAGAGGAGGGAGGTGGCTCCTTCCTTGCAAGAGCCCGCCTCCCAGCTGATCGGCGGTTCCAAAATGGCCACCAGTTTCGCACCCCGCTTACCGAGGGCGCGAAAATGGCAGCGGTATGGAGGAACTTCGCTGAACGGTGAGTACGGAAGCCATTGGAATGCATTAAACTAAGTTTAATGCGTTCCAATGGCTTTTTGCTTTCCGTTTAACGAAGTTTTCACATAGCGAAGGTTAATCCGGAACGGATTAACCTCGCTATGTGAGGCACCACTGTACTGTACTGCAGGGATGTTGTCAAGGAAAATTTAGATCTACAGTATAGGGTGAGATGTGACTGCAGTTCATGCCCATAGCATTCAGCACTACAGTACGCCTACTAACTTCACTTTTGTGTTGATAACTAATTTGTTTGGTCACATCCCATGATATTAAGGACTTTTCCACACCGAGAATTTGCTCAACTTTCCTTGCGCCCATGATAATGGTATGGCATCCTGGTGTCCACAAGAGGGAAGGCAGAAACTAGTATCATGAGTATCAAAGTAGGACAAAAAAACTTGCTTTCCTCCTCCCGTCCCCCCCGCCGCCGCCAACCCACTCACCACCCCAGGGTAGTGGTGTATTTTGTTCTATTTTGCTTTCATTTGCCCTACTGCAGGATCTGCTGTTGTGGGCCCTGGTAGTGTGCTGATGCATGTTGATCTGTGGCCTCCGTGGGTGCATGTCATTTGATGACATTTGCTTATGGGCATTTTTCTCCTGGTCAGTCTTCATCGCTCCATGCCTTACTGCCACTCCTGTTGAGTTTTCTTGAGATATCAGCTGCTCTTTCATTGTGCTTTTTAAAAATGTACACGTTAAACTAAAACAAAAAAAGTGACAATGTCAAGGTCTGGGAATAGCGGGCCAATAAAAACAAGGAATTAAGAGAGGAGAGAATAATGGAGGGTGTGACTGGGCAGAAAAGATGCCAACTGTTCCTGCATGCTGCACCATAGAACAAAGGTAAAGAGAAATATAAAAAAAAATTTTTAGAAAACACTGCAACAAAAATCCAGAACACAGCCTACAACAACCAAAAATGTGAAGGTTTGTTAATGTGGATGGATAAAACAAGGAAGGAACGGAAGAGGGTGAAATAGACAGGGAGATGGCAAAGAAGGAAAGAAAAGGGAACAACACTCGGTGAGACTCAAGGAACAAGTATGGAGGCACATGGACAGCAATACTGGGAGGACCCAGTGCATCACTGCACTACATCCAGCAAAAAAGACCCTCTCCATGTGTGAACGCCAAACTATGCAAATCTGTTTGATTTGTTAAAATCTGCAACAAAAATAGAAGAGTGACCAGAGAAACCTGAGAATGACTGGGGATAACAGTATAGTGTGGAACAGCCCAAAGTGTGGAAGGTATTTAGATTTAGGAACCTTTGTGTCTGCTGACTCTTAACAGAGCACACCATAGGAATGAAATTAAGACAGACCCCATGGAGTAAGCAACTAGAGCGAGTAAACAGTGAGAACTAAGAAGAGTTTGACGGGGGAGAGGTAGTTTTGAACTTAGAAATTTTAAATTATTTTTAAAAAACTTTTTAATGTGTTCTTTTTAATCTTAATACAGTATGTGTTTGTTTTTAAATGTAATATTTATACCAAGTTGTTAAATCTGTTGCTTTATCTCCTGTGAGCTGCCCTGCATCCCCCATGGGAAGAATGGTGGCATATAAATAATATAAATAAATACTAAATAAACAAATGTGAGAGTCTCTTTCTCCAAGCTTCCTTCCACTCACAGTTATTGGGATCTAAGCAAAATTGTTTTCAATACATTAGAATGCACACAGTTTGGAAAGAATTAAGCTTTTCCTTTTCCTTGGCAAGCAAGATTTTTAAGTTCAGCAGTATATGGTTAATATTAATTGCTCTATTTTTGAAGGATCACTAATTCTGTATAACCATTTTATCTTCTTCGATCAGTTCTAACTAAAAGTGTAATTTACTTATGGACAAGCGATACTTGGAAGTTTAATCAACACAACTTAAAAAGTAAAATATCAATAGATTATACAGTATGATGCTCCCCTTAGAGGGACTAATCAGCCACAGCCTCATTAAAGTTTAAACTATATATCCTTAGAATGAATAAGAAACAAAAGGTTAGGAATGAGATGCCCATGAGATGGTTTTGCTGTTGACATAATTGACCTATGAAAATGTTCTCTTCAAGTTGATATACAACAATTCAGCACTCTTGCTTTTCCATAATTGCTACCTTAAAAGTCCTTCACATCCAAGTGCTAATATAATTGCAGTTCACATTTCAGTTAATCCACGAAAAGGAAAACTAATTTCAAAATATTTGATCATAAAAGTTGTCCCCAGCTTTTACACACATAATTTCGTCAAATAATATCAGATAATCTTTAGCAGGAAATTGCTAGGAACTCCATCTAAGCAGCATCCATTTGCACTTATATAAATGTACTGAAAGTGTAGGAAGAATTTGACAGCTTGCCATATGTGATTTCATTCCGTAGCCTACCTATTTTACCATCAAAAGTTATATCCTTTGAAGCATTGCCAGAATTACTTTAGCCCAGAAGATATGCTAGATGTGCCCTTTAAAAGCCATATCATTTCCTTTCTACTCTGACTGGTTCAGTATAGCATCTGCTCAACTAAATTCCTTTGAAGGTTAACCCCCTTCCCCATAAAAAAATATCTCTGAACCTGTTGTACAGCTTACTAAGGTGGCCAGTACTGAATGGGGGTGCCTTGCAACAAATTTGGGTTAAATGAATCGACAGACAAAGAAAAAAAAACTAGAATTATTTTAATTATCTTGGACATCTAATGACTGCACCCATAGAAAATTAATGTTTCAAAGTGGAATATGGCAAACAACATTTAAAGAAGAAGAGGAACAAAAATGTATTTTATTTGTCAATGTTATTATGCTGTTTTCATATAGATGTGTCTGAACTGTGCTCTAGGAACTCATGCACATATTAAGACAGCAAGAAATTAGCAATGAGCATCTAGTACAGTATGTATAGCAAAAATATTAGTGTATAAGATCACAGTGCCTATAGGTGTGTTATGGAAGGAAAATATCTAAATATTTATGGAGAAGCATCAGCTATTCAAAGCTTAATTGAGTATAAAAAAATTGATGGGTGTACTGAAAAACTGCCAGTTATAAGAATAAAAATGTAATTGTGAAAATAAGCCTACAGTATATCGAAGTTTACCTATAAAGTATATATTAGTGGTGGTGATAGAGATTTAACACTATATTTTGTTTAGATCCAGAGACCCCATTCAGCTAAGCTCTGTTAAGGGGGGGGGGAAGGGATTTCCACTTTCCCCAACAATTGATAGTACTGTTTTCTGTTGAGGAATTTTGTGAATTTTGATACTGTGGGTAACAGAGGGGAAGGGGAATCATAGAAAATCTTCACTCCACCAATATCCTCCATGAAACCTTGTTGGGTCCCACACTCTTCAGTAAATGAAAGGAACCATTCAGTGTGTTGAGGTAAAAATCCAGATGGAACATATTGGCCAAAATCACATTAATTACACCTACTGACATAATAGAATTAGTATAAATCTTGTTGATGAACTGCTGTGAGATATGATGTTAGCATAGGTATTTGTTGCTGTGCACTGAATTGCACAACTCTGTGCACAACAGCAAATGTCTATGCTAACTTGCAATAATTCCTCAACAGGATGTATACCAATTGTATTATGCCAGCATAAGAACTCAACAGGATGTCTGATATTATGTTTTCCATTAGTATTTGTATTCACCTTTTAATTTTTCTCCTCTTGTATGTAGTAAATGTTTATCATCAAGCAAGTACAACCCTATTTTTTTAAAAAATCCATATTTATTTTTAATTACTTTTATAAATACTATCTGATTTCTTGAGTATCTGTGCATAATAATAGCCTCTCTTACTAAAGTGCTGCTATGACATTTCAGAAGTCTCTTCAGTTCAGACCTTTAAATTCTCAGCATGCTACTCAAGGTTGCAGGCCACTGTTTTTATTAAACATCTAAAGAATCTCAGTAATTACATGATTTACTTTTCTGTTGAAGTTAAAGGTTTTCAAATATTAAAATGGCATAGTCCTTTCTTTAGTCTCCTGTAACCTACTAATGTCAGTTTTAATTAGCTGGCTATAAAAAATAAGTTTTTATTTCAGGCAATTTTTTCTAAAGTCCATTCATTCTTTTAAACAAGCCTGGATGTCACCTTCTAGGAAGCTGTATACTATTTTCTGATCTGAAAGGATCTTCCAGCTAGAATCTCGCAACAGATAGTTTTATTCAAAGGTTTCATCATGCTATTGCCCTGCCTCAGTCAATCATAACCTTCCCTTATTTTTCCATTGCTGCTTCTTTTTACTAAAATCACAAAAGTCCATTAAGGAGGAAAGACAGAACACATGTAAAGTGCCTTTAATTGACAGAATGATAAAAGTGTCACCTGAAATCACCCAATGTCATTAAATAAGCAAATTCCAGATAGGTAGCCTGGCCATGCTAGCACATTCTAACTAGCTTTCTGTGGCATTACATTTATTCTGTCACAATCCTTCATGGACTGGAATCTATTTTGTCAGATGCATAGCATGCTTCCCTTACCTTTGAGATGGGAGGAGCATTTTTAAAAGGATAATCATGCTTCAGCTTGCATAACAAAATTAAAACAAAAGGCTGAAATCCAGTAGTCAGTCAGGAGTAGAGTAGGTCAATCAATGGAACTTACATTAACCAAATCCCCATTGATTAAGTGGGGCTTTTCTAGCTGCAACTTACTGCTGGCTTTCAACCAAATAGTTGTGGCTAACTTGAGACTAACAGTTTTATTTCAGTGCAAGCTTTCTTGTTTTCTAATTCATTTCCTCGGACACATGGTACATAATTAGGTCACAGGTATATATGTAAAGGACATGGTAGGTGGTTGGAGAATGACTTTCACATTCTTCTCCCCATTTCACCTGTTCTCCAACTTTCTATCTTGTTGTCTATATATTTAAACTTTTGGCTTAACTATTACCCTCCCATGTGTTTGAGGATGTGAATGGTAATCCATGAATATTCACACTACAATAAGCTTGTGTGTGTGTGTGTGTGTGTGTGTGTGTGTGTGTGTGTGTGTGTGTGTGTGTGTGTGTGTGTGTGTGTGTGTGTCTGGTTTTACACAATGTTACTAAGAGGACACGCCTAATGGTGCGCGAAATTCTCTGATTCTATTTTTGAACCTAATTTGGTAAATAGGAAAGCCAATTAGCATTGGATACACCTGGGAGTAGGAAACTTTTAAGGGTTGGATCATACTTCCGCACTGTTAGAGAGCAGGCCGGGTAGGTGGGGCTCGTCAGCCTTGGAAGGCAGCCCATCTAGGAGAAGGAAAACTCTGATTTTAAACCTCCACTGCCTTGTGGCTATAACCACTGGTGGAAAAGGCTTCAGGAGTTAACCTCGAGGCAAAATCCGGAGCCAGAGTCCTGGAGGCAACACCTGCAACGTCTCTGGAACCTGTTGTATTGGCTCTTGCCTTTCCATTGGAACATTTCAGCGACATGGAGAGGGGGGATGTGCTGCTTGGGTAACAAGCTATCCTGCATATTATTTTACCCAGGCTTCATGCTCTGGAAAGGACACTCCAGCTTCGCATACAGCATCAAAACAACACAGGAAGTAGAAGTTACCGGTCTTTGCTCAACTAGCGTAGAGCATGACGCCAGGGACTACTTCTGACGGTGGCAGAGGTCATTGCACCTCACTAGGTAGCTACTGCCCACCTTAAGCTGGGCAGCCCCCAGCCAGTAAGGGGATACCTCGCCACAGTCTGTTAACCTCACGGGGTGCATTGGTTTTAGGGAGAAAGCCAACAAGCAGATCGATAACCCTGCACCATGCAACAATTGTAAGAAAACCTCTGCCCTAAAGCTGGGCACCTGGAATGTACGGACAATGACCCCTGGCTTTTCTGACTACGGCTTTTCTGACGACCTGCAGGAAATAGATGACGTACGCTAGACAGCCATCATCGACATGGAACTGAGTAGACTGCAGATGACACTGTTGCCCTGCAAGAGACAAGACTGCCAGACTCGGGATCTTTCAAAGAAAAAAACTTCTAATTTTTCTGGCAGGGAAAACCATTGAATGAGACCAAGGAGTATGGTGTTGGCTTTGCAGTCAGAAATACTCTCCTGAGATCCCTTGTTCCACCTACTGTGGGGATTGAAAGAATCCTGTCTCTGCAGCTCCACTCATCAGCGGGACCAGTCACCCTCATTACTGCATATGCACCAACACTGTCATCCATAACAGAAGTGAAAGACAAATTATATGATGATCTGGCAGCTATTATCAAAAAAGTCCCTGAGAGAGAGCCACTGTTCATTCTTGGAGACTTTAACGCTAGAGTTGGTACTGATCACAATTCTTGGCCCACTTGTCCAGGCCGTTTTGGAATTGGAAAGATGAACGAAAATGGCCAACGCTTACTGGAGCTTTGCTGTTATGATGGTCTTTGTATCAGCAACACATTCTTTAATACGAAGCTTCAACACAGAGTTTCCTGGAAACATCCAAGATCCAAGCATTGGCATCAGCTCAATTTGATCTTCACTGGATGTTCTAGCCTTCCTCGTACAGTGGTGCCTCACATAGCGACGATAATCGGTGCAGCAAAAATTGATGTAAAGAGATTTCATCGCTATGTGATATTAAAAAGCCCATAGGAATGCATTGAAACCCCTTCAATGCGTTCCTATGGGCTTCAGACTCACCTTAAAGCGAAAATCCTCCATACGGCAGCCATTTTCACTGCCCGGTAAGCGAGGAATCCGTCCCAGAAAAATGGCGGGCAGCCATTTTTTTAACCCGGCGGCCATTTTGGAACCGCCAATCAGCTGTTAAAAATCATCGCTTTGTGATGATTGGTAAGTGAAACAGGGTACCGATCATCGCAAAGCGATTTTTCTCCATAGGGAACATCGCAAAGCGATCGCAAAAGCGATCGCAAAAAGTTAATCACTATGCGATTTTGTTGTTAAACGGGGCGCCCGTTAAGCGAGGCACCACTGTATTACAATCACACACAGTTACCAGAGTACTGACTGTGATACTGATCACTCCCTGGTGTGTAGTAGTAAAACTGTGAACAAAGAGATTGTATCACACAAAAAAGGAAGGAAGACCACGTATTGACATCAGCAAGACTCATGATCAAAGAAAAGTGGAGGAATTTGCACAAGTTCTTGAGGAAACCATTCCAGGCCCAGCTGATGCAAATGCACCTGAACGATGGGAACATTTCAAGAACGCTGTGTATAACACTGCTTTGTCCACATTTGGCAAGAAGGCCAAAAAGACGGCCGACTGGTTCAAAGCCCATTCGGAGGAGTTGATGCCAGCCATCAAGGATAAGAGCAGAGCTCTAGCAGCATAAAAAGCCTGTCCTAGTGAGTACAACTTGTAAGCTCTTCGAGCTGCTCGTAGTCAAGTCCAACAGGCTGCCAGGAGATGTTCCAACTACTACTGACTTGAGCTCCTGTACTGCAGTGAGTCCTGGACTCTTTGTGCACGGCAGGAGAGGAAGATGAACAACTTCAATATGCGTTCCCCCCAATGCAGTTTTGGTATCATTTGGCAGGACAAAGTTCCAAATAGAGTAGTCCTAGAACAAGCTGGAATTTTTAGCATGTATACATTACTGAAACAGCGACGTCTACGTTGGCTTGGGCATGTTGTGAGAATGGCTGATGGTCGGATTCCAAAAGATCTCCTGTATGGAGAATTAGTGCAGGGAAATTGCCCCAGAGGGATACTACAGCTGTGATACAAGGATATCTGCAAGCGGGATCTGAAGGTCTTGGGAATGGACCTCAACAGTTGGGAAACCTTGACATCTGAGCGTTCAGCCTGGAGGCAGGCGTTGCATCATGGCCTCTCACAATTTGAAGAAACACTTGTACAGCAGGCCGAGGCAAAGAGGTAGTCACGAAAGCAGCAAAATCAGGGAGCTTGACGGGTCAGATTGTATTTGACTTCAGTGTGGAAGGAATTGTCACTCTCGAATTGGCCTTCTCAGCCACACTAGAGGCTGTTCCAAGTTGTCCATACAGAGCATGCTACCATAGTCTCTCGAGACTGAAGGATGCCTAATCTAACTAAGAGGAAAAGATAACAACAATTGTATACTGATAATGATAATTCATAATTCTGTACAGACCAACATTATTGATAATGGTTATTCATAATAATTACTGTATTCTTAATTAGAGAACCAAACTATGAACCAGAAAAATCCACAAGCTGGGCATGGTTCGTGGTTCAGTTTGTGACCACTTCAGGGATCCCATTTTGCTGAAATGAAATGAAGCATCAAACGTTCTTCCCCTCGTTGCTTTGTTTTGCTTCGGAAAAATGGGATTCCCCCCCATCCACTATCCCTGTTACTTTCCTTTCTGGTCCTGCCACTGCCACTGCTGCCACTGCCTCCTCCTCCTCCACCTCAACTGCCATCCTGAGAGACAACAGGCCTCCCTCCTAGCACAGAAGCTGGACCCACTGCTTCTGTGCATGAGCCCGCTGCTCTGCTAACAGAACCGGCAGGCCAGCTCTTTGAGGTGATGGAGGAGGAGCAGGTGGCGGCAGCAGCAGCAGGACCAGGTAGGGAAGTGATGGGGGCAGTGGGAAGGGGAGGGGCAGGTGAGCAGTCTCTTCCAGCATGAACCTGAAAAACAAATGGCCAACTGGTTTTTTAAAAAGTATTTGTGATAGTTTGTGTTTCATGGCTACTCATGAACCATGAACTATAACAGACTACCAGTTTTCCTGTTCACACCCATCTCTATTCTTGCTTCTTTCACAAGTCTGGCACAGAAAAATCAGTATGGCTGATATTGCAGGCAGGAATAGTTCTCCAAAGCCGCTTTGAATGTGTACCTCATGCCATGAGTTGATTGCTGACACCATCATTTTTCATTGTTATTGAAAAATGACAATATATAGTTTTTAGATAGCAACTGCCATTTCATACATCTGGTAGAATGGTGAGCACTTCAAAGCACTTTATATATTCTGAATGAGACCTCCCCCCCTCCCCAGTCATGTCACACAAGACACATTTCTGATGTTGAGTCCTGTGAATAGGTATCACCCCTTTTCTTCTTCCAACCAGATTCATAAGATGGCCTGAGAAAGTGGGAAGCCCAGCTCTTCATGGATCGTCCTGAAATAATGACTAAAAACCTGATTCCAAACTTATGGATTTTCTTGGCAAAGATGAGGACAGGGTCTCGGTGCTTATGGCACACTACTTTCTGAACCAAATCAGGCCTGAGTATAAGAGTCAGACTTGCTTAGCTTCAGCAAAGCGTTAAATTATGAATCTTTAAAATCCTTGGGATCCCCCGTAAACCACCTTTTGCTCATGAAATAAACATAAGATGCAATAATAAATAAATAAATACATTCTGTAGCAAATAATGCCTTGGAGACACACAGAGTTAATGTGAGTCTGTCAATAGGAGAGCTCTAACCTGATCATAAGGACACCGAACAGAAATGTTTTATCCTATTTTCCTTATATGGGATCCATCAATTTCAAGTTTCCTAAGCTTCCCCTTTTACAGTGCCTATCCATGGCAACAGTGCTTCCCAACCTTGGTTCCCCAGATGTTCTTGGACTACAACTAGCCAGAAATCCTGGCTAGCACAGCTGGTGGTGAAGGCTTCTGAGAGTTTTAGTCCAGAAACATCTGGGGAACCAAGGTTGGGAATCACTGTCATGCAACAAAGAAAAATGTAATCAAAGGACACAAAGTGTTTATTATTACACTAACCATTAACCAATTGTTAATTAGGGTGTAGTCAGACATAAGATTGTGTTTGATCATGCAGGAAAGGGCCGCTTTGCTGGGAATAGTCTCCTTAAAGGGACCCTTCTATGCATACAGGAATTGCTCCAGGCAAGCTCTGAAAAAACTAGCCCTCATCCTGAACCAAAAAGGTCAGGCTAGGTGGGCTCACAATTTCCTTTATGTGTGATTGCTAGAAACTAGCTCACACTGAACTGTGCCACAATTATTCCAAAATGGGAGCTGTATCTCTGACTAATTACACCTTTAATTAATTTTCATGGATGCTTCTCCATCGTTTTTCTTTATAGCTGTCCCTCTGTCGTAGTTAAACTAACCACCTGGCTTAATATTTAGAAGCAGTGTTACCTGATGTGGTCAATATAATAAAATTGGCTTTTCCTCATCTCTGCCTCTTGATTTGTTTTGTGGTTGGTCATTTATCATTAACCATGAGTTTACTTTGCAAGTCTGACTGCTGAGTTACACATCTCTAAGCAAATCCCAATGTGGGATGGAATATGTGTTATTCACAGAAAATGGAATCATATAGAAGTCTGCTCTTGTCGTTGTGGGTGACCCAGGCTTCTGAAAGAGTCACCAGATTGCTTTTGATCTTCAGGGTAAGGCTTACTATATGTTAGTTAAATATGAAGAACACAACTGACCTGGTTTTTCCTGCTCTAACCAAAGGACATGGGATCCTAATCCAGATCCCTGGAGATAAATTTAAACTTTTACTCTCACTTCTGCCTTCTGAAATCTTTACCACTTCTCCCATGGGGTGGGGGTGGGGGTCAAAAGCCTTTACAGATGTCACAGATAGCTTTTTTTAAAAGGTGGGAATTGGAAAGCAATCATCAGAGGAAGATTTAATCTCTTCCTCATTTGGTTTGATCTCGTATATTAACTTTTGTGTGAACAAAAAAGTGTGACTGCAGCCAGTATCTCAGACAGAGACTTAGAAGGAATCAGAAAAGATCCTTAACAAGTAAGGATATGAACAGGGGACCACAAGAAGTTCTATTTCGAATTAATATGTATAGATGTGAAAGTGAGGCAGTGAAGAAAAGTGACAGTGAAAAAAAGATGATTCATTTCAAATGTAATGTTGGAGAAGATCTTTCCAGATACCACAAACTGCCAAGAAAAACAAGTGAGATGGTGCTAGATCAAATCAAGCCTGAGCTCTTTGCAGAAACAAAAATGAAAGCATCAAGGTTGCTGAACTTCATGAAAAGACAAAGTTCAGTGGAAAAGACAATTGGGGTCTTGACTTGAGAACTTAATCCGTATTGGAAGGTGGTTCTCAAGTCAAAAAGTCTGTAAGTCAAGTCTCCGTTGACCTACAGTGCATTGAAAACCGATTAATGCCGTAACAGGCCGTTTTTGTTCCATTTTGGTTTTTTTCTGGTCTGTAAGTCAAATCTCAGTCTGCAAGTCAAACCTAAATTTTGCGGCCAGAGAAGTCTGTAAGTCAAGCCGTCTGTAAGTCAAGGGTCAACTGTATTGTGGGAAGGTTTGAAGGC